>NC_136272.1:110248484-110393484 GCF_964187855.1 Myxine glutinosa
AACATACAGCTATTTGATCTTCATTTCAACAATATTGATAGATAAAGGTGATATAATATAACAAATATCATGAAACATTTACATTTTGTAGTCCATTGTATAATTTAAATAAACATAAATGCAAATTTCGCATGTGGAAAAAGTAAGTACACCCTTGGCTCTAATTGGTGGTATTGCCCCCTTTGGCAGAAACAACCTCAAGTCGGCGTTTCTTATAACTGTCTACCAGTCTCTGACATTGACTGGGAGAAATTTCTGCCCACTCCTCCATGCAGAATTCTTTCAGCTGTGCGATGTTTGAGGGGTTTCTTGCATGCACAGCTCGTTTCAAATCCCCCCACAACACCTCGATGGGATTTAGATCCAGGCTTTGCCTTGGCCATTCCATAACCCTCCATTTCTTTCTTTTCAGCTGTTCCTTGGTGGATTTGCTGGTATGTTTCGGGTCATTGTCATGTTGCAAGGTCCACCTTCGGTGGAGCTTCAACTTTCTGACGGATGGCCTCACATTATCCTCAAGCACCCTCTGGTGCAATGAAGAATTCATAGTGGATTCTCTGATGGTGAGCTGCCCATGCCCTGATGCAGCAAGCTGCCCCAAACCATAATATTTCCACCACCATACTTTACAGTTGGTATCAGGTTATTGTGGTCAAATGCTGTCTTTGGTTTTCGCCAAACATGTCTTCTGGTACTGTGGCCAAATAGCTCTACCTTTGACTCATCTGTCCAGAGCACATTGTTCCAGAAGTGCTGGTCTTTGCCTAGGTGTTGATTGGCAAACTTTAGTCTTGCCCTTATGTTCTTTCTGGGTAGAAAAGGTTTCCTCCTGGCACACCTCCCATGTAGATCAAATTTGTGCAGCCTCTTTCTAATGGTAGACTCGTGCACTTTGACATCAACAGTGGCAAGAGCTACCTGTAGGTCCCGTGATGACATTCTGGGGGTTCTTAGAGACTTCTTTCAGCATCTTGCGGTCTGCTCTCGGGCTGAACTTGCTGGGGCGGCCAGGCCTGAACTAGTTGGCAGTTGTTTGGAGTCTTCTCCACTTGAAGATGATCTTCCGGACAGTCGAATGATTGATTTCAAATTGTTTGGAGATCTTTTTACATCCCTTCCCAGACTCGTAGGCATCTATAGCCTTCTTTCTGAAGGCCTCAGAGAGCTCTTTTGATCTAGGCATGGTGATGCCGCACACTTCAACAACAAAGAGCAAACCAAAGTAAATGTCTGAGGTTTAAATAAGACAGGTTCCTCCAAGATCCTCTCTAACGATGTTCTAACCATTTGCACCTGAGCTGGTGCACCAGATTCTAATTTTAGGTATTTGAAGTAGTGATACATGGAGGGGTGTACTTACTTTATCCACATGCGAAATTTGCATTTATGTTTATTTAAATTATACAATGGACTACAAAATGTAAATGTTTCATGATATTTGTTATATTATATCACCTTTATCTATCAATATTGTTGAAATGAAGATCAAATATCTGTATGTTGAAATATGTTGAAAAAGTCAAAACTTTACATGGGGTGTACTTACTTTTTCACGTGACTGTATATATATCTGCCAATGCCAAATGGGGTGTACTTACTTTTTCACGTGACTGTATATATATCTGCCAATGCCAAACATGGGCTGAAGGCTGGCCATGGTCCGCTATGGGATAGTGCCAGCATTTTGGGTGCAACCCCCAGTTAACGAAGGAGGATTTTGGAGGCATGGCATGTGTAGCAGTCTGTTGTATCGCTCACAGAGGAAGTGTTGGACTTACCAGTAGCTTTTGGCCCTCTCATGCAGAAACGGACCAGAGAAACTGCGTCACCAAGCATATAAATTATTACCTCGGTTGCTGTCACTTGGGTATATATTCTCACTTTAGGTTTGCGATGTATCCGTTTAACTTAATTCATTTGAGTTACCACCATCACTTGAAGTGATTCATCAACTTGTTTATTTTTCATCAATTTATTTGAATGATGCTACGTTTTGTTTGATTCAACGGATGATTTAACGGTGGTTTTAATGTAACATCCCAAGGTGTGGTTTCAGTTGTTTCAACGGTTTTGATTTACGGTTTAAATTTGAATGGCACGAGTTGTTCCAGAGGGGCATTGATTGGTGGTTCGGTGTCCCCACCCCCCCCCCCTTTCCCCTTATATAAGGGAGGGTATAGAGTTGTTTTGCTTTACTCTTGAGAAAGGTCAGTGGATGCACGTTTATACGTGTTGCCGGTCAAAACATCGAGCAGTTGTTTGTTTGCTCATTAACGGTTGGAGAACGAAAAATGGATTCATTTGATTTTAATCCCAACCACAAGTCATTACTTTATATATATATATATATATATATATATATATATATATATATATATATATATATATATATATATATATATATATATATATATATATATATATATATATATAAATAAAGAAAATAGAAAGGCGGTCCCTTCTCTCGTTCTGACAAGGTCTTATATACACCTCCACGTTACTTCGTTCTCTGCTCTCCTGGCTGTCAATCTCCTATTCTTCTGCTGCTGCTTCTGAACCTGTCCTGGAATCCTTAATCCCCTTTAGGAATCCTTCATGCCCTCATTTAAGGAATTTCCCCAGATAATTTTCAAGGTTTCGTTTTCAAATGTTTCAACTTTCCCCTGCAGTGTTGTATTCTGTTGTATATTATAACACATTTTCCTTCTTCTTCTTTAAAAGGTCATCTTCGATTTGCTCACCAAATCTCTTCACTTCAAATAAAAATTCAATCTCTTACAGTTCTGCCTTTCTACATTCCCTAAACTCACCTGCATTCCACCCCTCCTCCAACATTTTCAAATGGATCTCTGACTCAAAAATCACAACAAACTCATTTTGCAATAAATGTTCGTTTTCCATTAATCGTCCAACACTTTCTAAAATCCAAACTCACCCTCCCCTCCCAAACTCCACCCTCCCCTCAAATCTCCCCACCCTACATTTTTCTCCAATTCTCACCTCTCACCCCTCCTCCTCAAAGTGTCCTCCTCCCCACTTCATCTCCCTTCCAACTCTTACCTCCATCTCCTCCATCCCTCTTGCACTCTGCCCCCCCCCCTCAAACAACACCTCACTGTACCTCACCCAATCACCATCAAACATTTTATCCTCCTCATCCTTCTCTTCTGAAATCTCCGACACACTATCAACAGCTCTCCCTACCTCCTCCTCCTCTCCCTCATCTTACCCTACCCTCCCCTCCCCTTTCCTGTATCCGATGCTCCCCCTTCCTCTTCCTTAACGGTATGGACCTCAAACATCCAGGGCCTTCACTAAAACCTGATTTATCTCTCCATACACGTTGCTTCTGACAAACCAGACTTGATCTGCTAAACAGAAACTTTCCTCCTTCAAGATGTCCCTGATTCCTTAACATCTCTCCCTGGTTACTCCCTCCTCAGATATGATAGACCTGAGCTTCGTCTTGGAGGAGGGGTTGCTTTCTTTATCAAAAACTCTCTTCCTCACTCTCCCTGCACTGCCCTCTCTCCACCTCACCCCCAGGAATACCTCTGGCTACGGCTTCCCCTTTGTTCCCACCTTGTGTTCATATGTGTGTTGTACCGTCCACCAAACAGTGATGACTCCATCTACATCTCACTGTCTGATAACATGGACCAACTTCTAACTACTCATCCCAACTCTCCCTTCCTCATATGTGGTGATTTAAACTGTCATCATGCCAGTGGGCTGGGTGTGGGTACCTCTCACACCAGCCATGGCACCTCAGCAAAGGACTACTGCGACCAACTGGGACTGACACAATCTGTCAATTTCCCAACCCAGATCTCAGTCAAAGGAGCATCTTCTCTTCTAGACTTGATTGTGACAAACTTCCCTGCAAATGTCTGCTGTTCTTCCTCTGCTCCAATCGGTTCATCTGATCATTTGCTTGGTAAAGTGGACATCTCTCTGGCCATTCTCAGAGAGCCTCCTCAGCGTCCATGAGTCTGGAATTTCACTCAGGCCAACTTGCACAGTCTTCAAGCAGCCATCAATCATCTGGACTGGTCTCACATCTCTACTGCCTCTGACATAAACTCATCCTGGGAATTCTTCCAAAGTAAATTGCTCTCTCTCATGTACAGATTTATCCGATCTCGTCTTCAGTTGTCATACTCTTCCTCCCATCCATGGTACACGGAATCTTGTGGTGAGACAGTTGCCATGAAGCAACTTGCCTTCACCTCATGGAAGGCTAATCCAACTGAAGGAAATCTCAGTTCCTTTCACAAAGCTCGGAACAAGTGTGTGTCTACCCTCAGGAGAGCCAGGAAACACTATCTCTCTACTCTCAAGACTGAACTCTCAAACCTGTCTCCCTCTTCCAAATCCTGGTGGCGTGTGGTCAAATCTGTTTCTGGTGTTTGTTCCCCCTCCATCATCTCCCTTACCTCAAACGGCCACACAGCTGACTCTGCACGTGAAAAGCTGAATGCCTCAACTCTGTGTTTGCCTCAAAATCTTGTGTCCCAAACCTGTCTCTCTCTGTACCCACCATACCCATTCGTACCCAGCTGCTCCTGGACACTTTGTCCTTCTCTCCTGACAAGGTGAAGTTTCTGTCAAACCTCGACTCTGATTCTGCAACTGGACCAGGCGGCATCAGGCCATGGGTCCTAAAATACTGCTCTGCTGCTCTTTCACACCCTCTCTCTGTTCACTTCACCCTTTCATTTGCTCAAGATCATCTGCCGTCTGCTTGGAAATCGGCCAACATCACCGCTTTACACAAAAAGGTACAAAAACAGATCCTTGCAACTGCAGACCAATCAGCCTGCTCCCAATTATGAGCAAAGTCATGGAATCCATCATTGCTTCTGATATCAAATCCTTCCTCTTCTCCAATGGCTTGATCTCTGATCATCAATTTGGTTTCAGACCAGGTCACTCTACTCTGGACATGCTGCTTCTGCTCTCAACAATGGATGGAGGTCCTCAATGCCAAACAGGAAATCAGAGCTGTCTCCCTTGACATAGCACGTGCCTTCGATACGGTCTGGCACCCCGCTCTGCTCACCAAAATCTCCTCCGATGGTATCCATGGAAATCTTCACGCATGGCTTGCAGTCTTCCTCTCTGGTCGTAGTCAACGTTTGACCCTGAATGGATTTCTCTCAGCTCCCCTTCCTGTTCAGGCTGGAGTTCTCCAAGGCAGTGTTCTGGGCCCTGTGCTTTTTCTGGTCTTCATCAATGATCTCTCCAACTCTCTGGAAAATCCTCTCTATCTCTTTGCTGATGACTCCACTCTCTGCCGCTTCATACCTCATCCCTCTGATCGGCAGTCTGCAGCCTCCTCACTCTCTGCAGACCTGGACAAAATCACAGACTGGTCAAACAAGTGGAACATGTCTTTCAATCCTGACAAATCTCATTCTCTTACTATGTCTCTCTGAAAAGACTGACTGGACAACCCTCCCAACTACTTTCTGAACAATCCTCTCCCAGAAGTTCTGTCACTCAAGCTTTTGGGTCTCACTATCTGCCATGATCTTTCCTGGGAAAGCCACATTTCCAAGCCGGCCTCCAAAGCCAGTCGCCAACTGGGCATCCTTCGTCGTGCGAAGTCCTTCCTTGGCACACATGAGCTTCTCAGCACGTTCAAAGGTTTCATCTGTAGCTCAATGGAGTACCGTTCTCCCCTCTGGGCTGGTGCTCCTGCCTCACACCTAGATCGGCCTCACGTTGTTGAAACCAAAGCATTCAGAATCATTGGAATCTCCCCCGATGAAGCTGATTCTGAGGGCCTTTCTCTCGCTCACCGCAGGCAGGTTGGTTGTCTTTCTGTCTTCTACCGACTCCTCTCCGGCCTAGTTCCTCCAGCGTTGTCTGTGCTCTGTCCCCCAAATATTCCTACAGGATGCACAAGATCTGCCAGAAACCCTCTTCTGGTGAAACTGCCAAAATCAAGACTCTCTATTCACCTTCACTCTTTCATTCCCCTTTTCTCCCACCTCTGGAACAAAATCCCACACTCTCTTCAATCGCTCTCCTCCCTCCATGTCTTTGGAACAGCTGTTCACCACCATCTCTTATCTTCCCCCATCCAAAACCTTGATCTTTTCTACCCCTGTTAAAACACTGATCATATGCCTTTTTCAATCCCCAACTTCTTTCCTGAAATTCCTTGTCGTGAAATTCCTCGTAATGTTCATTTGCTTTATACCATATACTCCTCCCTCCTCCCCAGCCATCCCCCTTCCACAGATCTACCGACGTCCCTGTTCTCTACTGTGTTGTGCTTGTGTACTTCCCTCTCCCTCCCCCTCTTGTCTCCCGCTCCCTTCATTGTATGTTTCATGTGTCTGTGCATGTTTTCATGTTCAATGTGTTCGCTCTTACATGAGCCTCGATTCTGTATTCAAAAAAAAAGGGACTTGCTGGGCTTCCCACTGCAATTTGTAGAACAGCTTTTGTACACATTCTGGGAAATGGCAACTACCAAAGCAGAAATTATCATTCAGCCATTCAATTTGCATTAAAGCATTAACAAAGCGCTGATCGTTGACTCAACTAAGGAATTGGTGATGTCTCGTTAAAGTGATCTCTTCGTATTTTATTAAAAACAAGCTTTGGGGAATATGTACAGTATTGTATTAATCCTCAGCACTTGGAATACTTTCCAACCCCCTTCCTCACTACCACGCAATAACAATATAAATTTAACTATATCTCTGTGTTACCTGGAAGAATTTGATATTTATAAAGTTGTACCATGCAACCTTTCTATGTCCTACACAGCTAATGACATTGTCTAGCAGTCTAGGGTACTTTTGTGGTGTGGTCCTCCTATCTTTGTGCTTGTCCTATTCTTTTTAATGGCAGCATTAAACAGATGGATCAATGCTACTTTTATATCCAGGAAACAAAGTAGATGATGTTGAAAAGACCACTCTCAATTAGGTCTATATTCAAGATTAGTGTTTACCAATCACATTGTTCACATTGTCGACATTAAATTTTGAGTAGTGTTGTCTACCAAGAGAGGTACAAGGCTCTTGTGGCTTTCTCATCACAGATAGGTTGGTGACCTCTTTTCCAAAACTGTTTTTGGCTCCCCATATAGTCTTTCTGTCCTCCATCTACTCAGTAGTCCTCCCATGATGCCCAGCATACATCCTTACCCAATTTTTGTTCACCTTCCAAAGTCCAAATGAGCAGCGATAATCTAATTGTTATGTGACTGTCACTGAGAAGGACTTGAATGGAGGTGATGGGGTTCTCAGGATTTATGTCCTTCCATATTGTAGGAGTGATTTTGAGGCTTTGATGGACTGGTTGAGCAGGATAAGTGAGTGCAGCACATTATTTGGATGAGATGCAAAGCTTGAACAGAATGAGAGAAAGAGAGGGTGAATGTTGACCAAAAATCCAAATGAGAAAACAAGAAGACGTCATGCGGAGCACGATACTTGCAAAATCTGCCCCCCACCCCGAAGAAAAAAAATTCCATTGATACAGCAAATTGTCCATTTCATCAAGATTAAAATTGACAATCTTGATGAAGGCTCGGGTCAATAGGAAGAAAAGTGGCGATTTTTCAGATGAAAAATGATGATTTTGGAAGGTTGACCTTGAGTTGACCTTTGACCTTTTGACCTCAAAAATAGTTAGTTTCCCTATTTCGTGACTCAATGTGCAAATGCTGTTCAATTTTCAAGTTGATCGGATGAAAATTGAGGATTTAAAAAACTTGGCCTATGTTGACCTTTTGGCCTATGTTGGCCTCAAAAACATTTGGTGGTCGAATTCAGTGACCATATATGTAAATCCTCTTAGAATTTCAAGTCAATCAAATGAAAATTGGTGATTTTAGAAATTCGGCCAATGTTGACCTTTTGGCCTATGTTTACCTAAAATAAAATTTGTAGTTGAATTCGGTGACCAGATATGCAAGTCCTCTTCAAATTTCAAGTCAATTGGATGAAAATTGAGGATTTTAGAAATGTGGCCTATGTTGACCTTTTGGCCTATGTTGACCTCAAATATACTTGGTGGTTGAATTCAGTGACCAGATATGCAAGTCCTCTTCAAATTTCAAGTCAATCGGATGAAAATTGAGGATTTTAGAAATTTGGCCTATGTTGACCTTTTCGCCTATGTTGACCTTTTGGCCTATGTTGACCTCAAATATACTTGGTGGTTGAATTCAGTGACAAGATATGCAAGTCCTCTTCAAATTTCAAGTCAATCGGATGAAAATTGAGGATTTTAGAAATTTGGCCTATGTTGACCTTTTGACCCCAAAAGCAAAGCTTCTTGCTTTTGACCAACTCTACCATTTGGTGAAGTTCCGTGAAGATCGGTTGAAAATTGTGACCTGTATGCCGGTGACAAACAAACAAACAGACAGAACCACAAACGCAACCGACCAATATACTTGAAAAATCTTCGATTTTGCAAGTGATCAAGTGGGCAGCTTTTCCTCGATGGAAACTAGGCTCCTGATTATTGGTTAATTCAAACATGCCAATCTTTGTGAGTATGTTTAGCATTCATTCTGACTCATCTTTCTCATAAAAAATGATTTTAAAATGAGAACTAGATGAAAGTTGTGCACAACAAGATAACTTGATAAATTAAGTTGTTGATTTGTGAGGCTCAAAGACAGCTTGTCGTAAACCACAAAAAACTGACCTTTGCGCCTTGAATTATTCGGTCACTGAAGATCGAACAAATGCCAGAAAACCCCAACGAGTTTTCGAAAATCCTGACAAACATGATTTAATTGCAAGTGAAAAACGATTGCGGTAAGCGGAGAAATGGAATTTGCAGCTTTGACATTAGCAATTGCTGAGCGCTTACCTGTCGGTAAGACTCGGGCCTTACGACGTTAGAATCGAGACACGCGGGATTCACAATCGGATTTGTTGGTACTCAGCTAACCACTTTCCACTGGCAAAACAGTCGCCCGACATTTCTCTAGAAACATTGCTTCTCCATTAGGGTGGAGTAAAAAGATCATTTAAAATTTTTTTATAAGCTAGTATATGGGAAATATGCCAAATGACCATAGAAACAATCCTGCAAAATTATAATTATTTCTGACCACTCCTTCATCGCCCTCAATCTGATTGAAATTTTGGCATATTATCGCATTTCGACATGTGTCGCATTTCGTGATACATGCTTTGATCCGCCATTGACCACGAGGTGACTTGGAGAAGAAGGGGGGCACCAGAACAGGGTGTGGCCCACCCCCGCATCATCAAAGGCGTGGCCACAAAGCCCTCAGCCAGCCAACCAGGGCTGAGGAGCGTCACCGACTGGGGTGGTTTGGTGAGCTGCGTAGTGATACGCATCCCGTTTATATTAGCACTGGCTGGGACTATTTATGCCAGATGAAACGATTTGCTGCACTTGGGCGATTGCTGCACTCCTGCCCCCCCCCCCCCTTCAATTCGTGTGAGTTCGTTCGTGTTGTTTGTGCTGTTTGTCTGTCTGTCTGGGGAACCCTAAGTTAAGCCTGTAATAAGTTGTTTTTGTTTGTATTCAGAACGATGGCGGTCACGAGATCAGGTTACATGCGTGATATTTGGAGCTCCACGAAACATCCAAACTAACGTTCTCCCAATGTACGCTGATGTCATGAAAGGATACCTTCAATCTCGGCAACAGCTTAGGACGGAGAATGGCAAATACCCTTCATTTGGTGACATATCTCACAAACTGTGCTATGAAATTCAAGAGGTATGGGAAACGGCCTCTCTTCCAACGGTATCGCACGTGCAAGCGATTGAAAAACTCAGATCTTTCCATGACAAGTACAATTCAGTCCTAAAAGTCTACATGGGAAGAAAGGATCAAGCCACCTACAAACAACGACTCACAGACTTTCTCGACAAATCTAACAATCTGTTTGATCTTAGCAAATGTAAATGTTCTGACATGGTGTCTAACTGTAACTGCTTGAAAGAACATAAAGTGCCGCAAAAAGAGCGAGAGTTCCTTCAAGACCAGAGAGGACCGAGGAACATGGTAATTGGCGGAATAGATCAAGAAGAGACATCAAGATTGAAGAGGAAAGCGGAAAGAGAAGAGACCAATCTCAAACGAATGAAAACTCACTACGAAGATGCCAAAAGTCAGATTGCTTCTTCATATGACGAAAGCGAAGAAGACTACACGGATAGCGTGACTGACGATGAGTATATTTCTGAATCAGTTAATCTCCAGAGCACACCAAAACCGGTTCGACAACAGCAACAAATGACGATCTCACTACCTTCGCTCGCTAAAGCCTGCGACTGAACTGGCGTCTCTGACAGATCAGCTGCTATATTAGCTACATCAGTTCTGCACGATCTCGGCGTAGTTTCACCAAAAGACCGTTCTAAAATAATTGATCGCAGCAAGATCCACAGAGAACGTAGCAAAACTCGAGAAGAACTTCAAAGTGATGTCTGCACCATCATAGAGGGACTATAATTTGATGGCAGGAAGGATAACACCATGACTCAGGTTCACGGCACTGACAACAAGAATCACCGAACAACAGTCAAAGAAGAACACGTCAGCATCATCGTAGAACCCGGTTCATCGTACTTCAGCCACACAACTCCATCATCAGGATCCAGCAAAAGCATTGCAGAGTCTTTAGTCACTAGTCTGAAGGAACGGAATGTGAAGACAGAGGACATCAATGTAGTCGGGTGTGACGGCACTAACGTGAATACAGGACATACAGGAGGTGTTATACGACAACTGGAAGAAACCTTCAATCGTCCACTGCAGTGGCTGGTATGTCTTCTTCATGCCAATGAACTTCCGCTGCGGCATCTGTTGGAGGAACTCGACGGCACAACTACAGGCCCGCGTGGATTCTCAGGACCCATTGGAAAACATCTATCAACGTGTAATGAACAGCCTGTAACATCGTTTACGCCAGTGAAACTGAGTCAGGCATTGCCGAATGTGGATCCGAGAGACTGGAGTACAGACCAGCGATATCTCTTGGAAATGTGCAATGGCATTAGCGAAGTTGAATGCAGCGTCGATCTGGCCCTACGAAACCCTGGATGCCTGAATCACTCTCAGTGGCTTACAACAGCTAATAGAATACTCCGACTGTACGTCAGTGTCAAGACACCACCCGAGAAGTTGAAAACCATGGTGACATATATCATTCGAGTGTATGCTCCAATGTGGTTTTCCATCAAAGTCCACTCGTCATGCAAAGATGGAGCCAGGCACATCCACCAGATGATCGTCAAGTCACGATACCTTAGTGCTAAACACAAGAAGATCGTTGACCCTGTTATGCACCGCAACGCGTACTTTGCACATCCGGAAAATATACTCCTGGCCATGATAACTGACCATCGACCTCAAATACGAGAATGGGGCTTGCGGCGAGTGATGAAAGCCAGAGCAACAGACAGACAGCCTACTGGACAGATACGACGGTTCAAGGTCCCCGCTAAACTCAACTTTGACGCAGTGGAGTACTTCGACCTAATTGACTGGGGCGCGTGCGCCATCTCGGAGCCTCCCGTGATCCGAGGCATGTCAGACCCTTAGCTGAAGGAACTTATCACGATGGATGTCACCCCAATTGTCCTCTTCCCTAAATTCCCTTGCCACACACAGGCTGTGGAAAGGACTGTGAAACTCGTGACCGAGGCCGCTCAAGCTGTGTGTGGCAAGAAAAGGCGAGACGGCTTCATCCGTGCCCGTGTCACCTCGCGACAGATGATGCCATCGTTTGAATCGAAGTGTGTTACAGTCACACATTGTAACTGTGTGACTGTAACATTCTGAGACAAACTATAATAGACCTATGATTTGAATGCATCTATGAGCTGTTTTACTATGTTGCATAGTATAGTAAAATAAAAAGTTACTGAGGGAGATCAAAATATTGTTCCATTTTAATACAATTTTAACACAGTGCTCTATAGATGTAATGGCACCTTTTGGCATATCTAGCGAGTTAAGAGTCAAAAAGACTTTTTTTGGGCTATTTTCACTCCACCCTATTCTCCATTGGAGTTCTTCACGAGCACGTGACTGGCACACCGATTAGCCCCCACGCCCCCTCAATCCCCCCAACCCTGGCCGCCAGTGCCCTTTGAGCTGCCTTTGTAAAAGTTGCGGCATATGAAGAATTATAATCCTCATTGCGCTCATGTTTTTGGGGGGGGGGGGGGGGGGGGGATTAATTGGCACATGCTGCTTGCATTATAAAGAGCAACCTCCCCCACAACTCCACATCTCTTGCTTTCGACTCGTTCGGAAGCAGCTGGGTTGCGACGCAGACTTTGAGCCTAACGTATGCGTTTAAAATGGAGGGAAGAAAGATAAATCTACCATCGATTTAATGCGCAAGGCTGGGTGGTGGCAACAGTCATTATGCTCGCATCCGAATATTCGTTTCTCTGAATTGATCTCCTTGGAAGTTGAAACCAAACTTCTTCTTTGAGAGTGAAACTCTTAAAAGTGACCGTGAAGTAAAACGCTAACTACATTGCCTTTCATTATGCCTTGTAATTATCGGAGTCGATTTAGGTGTGAAGAAGGAAAATTGCTTATTTGGTCTAAAAATCATGAATTTCATTTCAAAGGATTGTATTTCGGTTTCTCATGAAGTTCCCTGATCTTTCCTCGAGCAGGAATTTTTTTTTCCTTTTTTTTTTTTTAACCAAAGTGGAGATTCAACTCCAATTATTCCAAAAGTTATATATATATATATATATATATATATATATATATATATATATATATATATATATAGTATATATATTATATATATATACAGCATATATATATATATAGTATATATATATATATATACAGTATATATATATACAGTATATATATATATATATATATAGTATATATACTGAAACGCAAAAGAAACTTACCACCTTTGAAACCTTTAAATATCAACAATAACACTGCATGTAGTAAATGTGTGAACTTATTTGTGGACAATAGTGTCCTCACTGTCAGACAAAACAGTCACGGATGGTCACTTGAACCTTCAATGGTCACTTCATAGCACAGCTGTTGAACAGCCGTTTTGACTGTCAGTGATTAGCCAAGGGGTACGGGATGATTTTAATGAGCTGCACGTGATGTCTTGATGTTGGCTTTAAAAAGGCCAGTGCAAAATGGGCATTTTGACCGAAAAATTTGACCATTTTGACCAACTTCAAAAAGACCGAAAACACAAAAGAAACTTACCACCTTTGAAACCTTTAAATATCAACAATAACACTGCGTATAGTAAATGTGTGAACTTATTTGTGGACAATAGTGTCCTCACTGTCAGATAAAACGGTCACGGATGGTCACTTGAACCTTCAATGGTCACTTCATAGCACAGCTGTTGAACAGCCGTTTTGACTGTCAGTGATTAGCCAAGGGGTACGGGATGATTTTAATGAGCTGCACGTGATGTCTTGATATTGGCTTTAAAAAGGCCAGTGCAAAATGGGCATTTCAATCAACATGCCACGATTGTCAAGGGATCAACGGCAGTGTGCCCTGGGCATGCTGCAAGGCGGACTGAACTACCGTGAGGTGGCACGTCGCCTTGGCTGTTCACACCAGACGATATCGGCCCTGGTGGACAGAGACACCCTCCACAACTCTGCAGATGACAGACCTCGATCAGGGAGGCCAAGAGTTCTTTGGCCAAGAGTCATCTGCCTGTCCTGCCTTGCAGAATCCTGCAAGGCAGGACAGGCAGATGGTCCGAAGTCACCTGCGGGATCGATTACGTCCAGCATCCCGCACTGTGGCAGAAACTCCGGGGCGTGCAAACCCACGGATCTCCAATGATACTGCACGAAGACGACTGCATGACTATGGTCTGACTGCCAGAAGACCATACAGAGGCCCCGTGATGACGGTTGCCCATCGCCGCAACCGTCAGAGATGGTGCCAGCAGCATCAGCGGTGGACCTTGGCGCAGTGGAACGAGGTCGCTTTCAGCGAAGAGTCAAGGTTCTGTGTGGACAGTCCTGATGGGCGTGAGCGTGTCTGGAGAAGAACTGGCGAGCGATATGCCGATTGTTGCGTGCATCAAGCCAACAGGTGGGGTGGCCCAAGTGTGATGGTGTGGGCAGCCATATCAGGCCGGTACAGGACGCCACTGGTGGTTGTGGATGGGAATCTTAACGCCCAGCGGTATGTGGATAACATCCTGCGACCTCATCTGCTGCCATTCCTGCTAGACCACCCAGAACTGAGAACCTTTCAGCATGACAACGCTCGTCCCCATGCTGCTCGCTTTACCACTGCATTTCTCCAAGGTGAGAACATCAACACCATGCAGTGGCCTGCGCTCTCCCCTGACCTGAATCCCATAGAGCACCTGTGGGATGAGCTTGGGAGACGCGTCGTTGGCAGGGCCAGGACACGGGCAGAGCTGCTTCAGACATTGAGGACTGAGTGGGACAGAATCCAGCAGCAATCCATCCAAAGACTGGTAGGCAGTATACGCCGACGATGCACTGCCTGTATCCAAAACAATGGTGGCCATACACGCTATTGAAAGGGGACTGACATTGCACCCTGTGCTGTTCTGTACTGTAGAACAAACTGATGAGATGGTGTATCTTGGTCAAAAACTTGACATGTCATCAATAAAATGCCAATGTTTCAATTAGCAATTGTTGGTTTGTTTTATTTTGAACTGTTACAATTTTATTACATTTCAAACAAGTGGTAAGTTTCTTTTGCGTTTTCGGTCTTTTTGAAGTTGGTCAAAATGGTCAAAATGGTCAAATGTTTCGGTCAAAATGCCCATTTTGCACTGGCCTTTTTAAAGCCAATATCAAGACATCACGTGCAGCTCATTAAAATCATCCCGTACCCCTTGGCTAATCACTGACAGTCAAAACGGCTGTTCAACAGCTGTGCTATGAAGTGACCATTGAAGGTTCAAGTGACCATCCATGACCATTTTGTCTGACAGTGAGGACACTATTGTCCACAAATAAGTTCACACATTTACTATACGCAGTGTTATTGTTGATATTTAAAGGTTTCAAAGGTGGTAAGTTTCTTTTGTGTTTTCGGTCTTTTTGAAGTTGGTCAAAATGGTCAAATTTTTCGGTCAAAATGCCCATTTTGCACTGGCCTTTTTAAAGCCAATATCAAGACATCACGTGCAGCTCATTAAAATCATCCCGTACCCCTTGGCTAATCACTGACAGTCAAAACGGCTGTTCAACAGCTGTGCTATGAAGTGACCATTGAAGGTTCAAGTGACCATCCGTGACCGTTTTGTCTGACAGCGAGGACACTATTGTCCACAAATAAGTTCACACATTTACTACACGCAGTGTTATTGTTGATATTTAAAGGTTTCAAAGGTGGTAAGTTTCTTTTGCGTTTCAGTATATATATATATATATACAGTATATATATATATATATATATATATATATATATATATATATATATATATATATATATATATATATATATATATATATATATATATATATGCGGATCTCGGGTGACGGCGCTCCCCTTACCGAGGGGGGTTTAATCCCCTCGTCTATTAAGCTGGCCGTCCGAGTCCTAGAAGATATCGCGCTCCTCTGCGGGGTTGAGATTGACCAGGGTGACTGGTCAACGGGTTCCCAGATACCTTTGCCAACCTCTCCGCAAAGCAGGACGATACTTCTGCTCGAGCCACAGACAAGATGGAAGATTGCTGAGCGGTTTAGCAATCTGAAGCCTGAGCCGTTAGCAATAAAACTAACCGTATTCTGAGCGGTTCTAATCGTGCCACAGGTATTCAATTGGGAAAAGACTAAAGCGACCGGATGAGAGGAAAACCCAAAGAATAAGAAGGGTGAAGGAAGAACAAATATGATTTATTAACTACACTAAAAGAGGAAACGAAAGGCAAGAATATACAAAAGAAGGAAATAAAAGGACATAGGGCAACCTTATACACTCTTATATAACACGCCCAGGACAATACAAACACACACGAATGGGGTGGTGGTGGTGGGAAGGAAGAGAAGGGTCCAAGCAGATGGTTCCAGGCTCCGGGTCCGCCGCGAAGAATGGCAGGCAGCTTCGCCTGTCATTGGCGCACGACCGGACCTTACATATGCGAGGGGCGGGGATGCTGCGTGCGTATAGCGTGCCGAACGCTCTCAAACCAAACGGCAGTTCGTATCAAACGATCGTTCCAAGCGATCCTTTGCGCAGTGTTCTTATCATCCGCCGTCTCTGCGCTATTCTCTCAATCGCAACGGTCCCCTGCGCAGTTCTTCATCAATGGCCTCCCCTCGCGCATCTCTGCATCTCTTTAGGTTTGACTCCTTCTCTCTCCCTGGCGCATCTCTCTCTCGAGGGCTTGGCGCTTGCGCTTTTATAACCCGCTTAGAAATCAAGCCGCGCTTCATCGAGCCACGCTATTAACGAGCTCACCTCAGCCCTGGTTGATCAGCGAGGGCTCACTGGCTCCACCCTCGACGGCTCGTGGGTGAGGCCACACCTCCTCCCGTGGCTCCGCCCCTTATTTCCTCAAGCCGACCGCATGTTCAATGGAGTTTGGAGCGAGCGCTAAGGCAGCGACGACGGCAATAAGATTATGTGGCAGCATTGGGAAGGACAAGCCCCGCTTGTAGGTGCTACTGGCACTTTGGAGAGAGAGAGAGATTGGGGGTAATTGAAGGGGCCTAGGTTTGGGCTATTTTTTTAGTGGGAAGTGGTGGGAAGGAAGAGAAGGGTCCAAGCAGATGGAGAGAGAGATTGGGGGTAATTGAAGGGGCCTAGGTTTGGGCTATTTTTTTAGTGGTGGTGGTGGGAAGGAAGAGAAGGGTCCAAGCAGATGGTTCCAGGCTCCGGGTCCGCCGCGAAGAATGGCAGGCAGCTTCGCCTGTCATTGGCGCACGACCGGACCTTACATATGCGAGGGGCGGGGATGCTGCGTGCGTATAGCGTGCCGAACGCTCTCAAACCAAACGGCAGTTCGTATCAAACGATCGTTCCAAGCGATCCTTTGCGCAGTGTTCTTATCATCCGCCGTCTCTGCGCTATTCTCTCAATCACAACGGTCCCCTGCGCAGTTCTTCATCAATGGCCTCCCCTCGCGCATCTCTGCATCTCTTTAGGTTTGACTCCTTCTCTCTCCCTGGCGCATCTCTCTCTCGAGGGCTTGGCGCTTGCGCTTTTATAACCCGCTTAGAAATCAAGCCGCGCTTCATCGAGCCACGCTATTAACGAGCTCACCTCAGCCCTGGTTGATCAGCGAGGGCTCACTGGCTCCACCCTCGACGGCTCGTGGGTGAGGCCACACCTCCTCCCGTGGCTCCGCCCCTTCTTTCCTCAAGCCGACCGCATGTTCAATGGAGTTTGGAGCGAGCGCTAAGGCAGCGACGACGGCAATAAGATTATGTGGCAGCATTGGGAAGGACAAGCCCCGCTTGTAGGTGCTACTGGCACTTTGGAGAGAGAGAGAGAGATTGGGGGTAATTGAAGGGGCCTAGGTTATTTGATTAATGCAATGCAGATTCAACTATTGGAAACATATCCTTACCTGAAACACATACTAATGAGATAACTAAAGAAGAAGCCTATGGTGTGCTACGTGTTGCTCGTGGCCTAACTCGGGTGCGACCTTTGACCTTTACAACAAAAATGGGAATATTTACAGGGGATTATTTATAAGGGAATATTACAAATATTTACAAAGTGGAGGGTTCTAAAATCCACAACAATATATATATATATATATATATATATATATATATATATATATATATATATATATATAAATAAACTGCACAGCATCTATTGGAGATAAAACAAAACAAGTGGCCTGGTTTGCAATGCAGTCTCAAAGCAACTGGTCTTACCTTCTTGCCTTTCTCTCCATGACCTGAAGGTGCATTGGATCCGGTCGAACAATTCGCCATTCATTCCAGCTTCTGATGCTATCGCTGGTCCACTTCACTCGTGCATGTCATATCGACAACTTTGTCTCTTTTCAACTGAAGGTCACATTCCTCGTCCTTTCGACTTCCAGCAGGTGTTACTCATCACCGTCTCGGTACAATGATTCTTATCCTACGCAGCTGCAATTGCACTTTATCCATCTCCCTTTTGCTGTGGCAATGCTTCCACTAGTGCTGTGTCAAGTTCATCTCGCAAGTAAACACGAGCATATCTCTCACAGGTCCTCTTTACAAGGAATATCCAAGCTTTTCTCACCTGGAACGTATTCTGCAATCTTTTAACAAGTACGATTTTCGTGAAGGTGACGTGAGTTTTCCTTAAGCTATCCTGCCACTGCTATAAGGTGTCGTGAACGATAGAGCATGTTTTTTCACAGTTGTTTGTGTTATTTAAAATTACAATTGCTTAAATCAATTGTTTAATGACAATACATACACCTGCACTTTTGTATTATTTAAATTGCTTATTTGTATTATTGCTGTTTTTGTATAATTTGCAATTACAAATTGCAAAATACACTTTTACACAAACAAATACACAAAATACAAAATACACAATAATTTGCAAAATACACTTGCAATTGTATAATTGCTGTTTGTATTATTTCAAATTACAATTGCTTAAATTAATTGTTTAATTACAATACATACTACAAGAAAAAATTGATTGTCATGAAGGAATGAGACATAACACAGGACTGTTAGATGAGACAAACAGCCACTGAGCTTGGGGGAAGTGTTGACGCTTCCTGTGGCACTCTGGGTAATAGTGACGTCACAATAATGGCACTGCCTTTCTCACCACACATTTCCTAAGGATGCTCTTATCCTTTTAAATGCTGAACGTCAAGCATGGAAGCAGCACGTACGTTTTTAGTCGTTGGTGTCACTCGGCTGGGGTTTGAACGTTCCAGGCTCAGAGCAGACGCTCTAACCCATAGGTTCTCAAACTTGTTTGCTCATGACACAAAATTTGAAATCGCATTAGCCTCTTAACCCAAATAATACTGGTACCTACTAGTACCAGTACCTATCATAAAAATTGTCTGAGAAAACGCTGGTGTGAACGAGATGGTGCGAATTACAGACAGGTCTGATGAGGAAACAATGCTACCAAAATTATACACAACCTCAAAACTGCACTACACCCTCACCTCAACCAGACGCCACAATTTTGGTGCCTTTTAATGGCACGTCAGGTAAACCTAAATTATTCGGAAAGAAAATGGGAATAGCCATTTACCTTTTTTGCCACAACACACCATGTTCGATCTTTACAATGTTTACTTCCACAGGCAAACACACTATATAAGGCTGTGGTTATATGAATGTTTGTCTACAAGCAAGATATTCAATCTCCAAAAAGTCTTCCTCCCTCAGTAAATGTGTTACCTCCATCTGCATTCATGATATGAACTGTGATGAATCTGACAGGCCAGTCGTATCTCAAAAGTCTTCAGAGGGTGAAGGCCTTGTAACACCGGATCAAGGAGAATAATCTGAGTCCAAATGTCATGCTCCCTAGAGAGAGGTTGCATTTGGGAGCTCCATGCTGTGAAGGACAATGTGTACTAGAGGCAGGTAAGAGAGAGAGTGAAGGAACAGGCAGGCTTCCATCTCAATGCAGTCAGCGAAGAGATGCCGGCTTTGAAGTAAGCAGAGACAACAGCACAGTGGTAGATTCGACAAGTAGACCGACCAGTAGATTAGAGCGACCAACATACAGCAGGGTGAAGTTGGTTCTTTGTAGTCAGCGAATGTGGTCGCTGAACCATTCAAGGTTCGCATACAGTGGACCCCTGATTCCTCCTTTACTGGTTGAATCTGTTTTAAAATGTTTTTCTTCACATGAAATTCCGCACAACAGCGGTTCCTTCTCCTTCAACATTTTTCCTCTCTCCTCCTTTATGCAAGATGCTGGGGCTTTTTATATTTTTACCAACTGCCCGTCTCTTTCAACTTCGTTTTGTTGGGGTTTCTCGAGGCCACGGAAGTACATTTGGTGGTGTCTCTTTTCTTGTTTTGTTGCCATTTCTGAGGTGCGTTGGTGTCTCTTCTCTCATGTTGTTGTTCTTGTAGAGGCCATTTCAGCCTTGGTAAGGTTCATTGTGACATTCAACAGCAAAACAACTTTCTTCACCCAAAATCACTGAATAAAAGACAAGTTTGTCATTTTACCGTACTTTTGCTTTGAATTCTTCCCGATCGTGCATGCAATTAGAGGAGTGAGATAATATTGTTGCGGATATGAGGACTGTTTTTTTGATTGTGTGCTTTATTATTATTATTATTGTTATTCTGTGCCTCCTGCCTCCGGAGCTGTGTAAAGGTCAAAGGGCGTCCCATAATTAGTCCATAGAGCACCCACACCACAGCTAATCATAGAATACCCCTGTTCAACAGTTATATCTTATTATGTGTTTTAGGGTAAGGCTGTGTCTCCCATTAATTTAAATACTCCATTGCACCAGTGAAAGAGATAGATTCCCTTCATTCCCACTCCCAAAACTTCCATTCCCCCTTTTCGTCAATTGCCAACTGCATTTTGGGCGGTTTTCTCTTCATCCACCATTGGCCACGAGGCAGGGTTGGGGAAGAAAGGCGGGTCCCCACCTTGTCATAGAGGGGAGGAGTGAGTCAGCCCCACTCAACCAACCACGAACAAGGGGTTGGACTTGGAGAGGGTGTGGAGAGAAACATCGAGGAGGTTCGCGAAGGTTGAGGGGTGGGGCCTATATAACCCACGGCAGGGTTTTCCCAGGAGATGATGAGCTTTTACCGAAACTGTGAGAGAAGTCCAGAGTTGAGCTGCAGATCGAGCCACCGAAACTGCGAGAGAAGTCCAGAGTTGAGCTGCAAATCGAGCCACCGCAACTGCAGCCACAGCAGCGTGAGGCCTGGACGGCAGTTTGGAGCAGGGCCACGAAGGGGCGGCGGCTGCCCAACGAGTTGATCGGTTGCAGGACCAGTTGGACCTCCCTATCCCGCAAGCCATCCATCTCCTGCCAGTCCTATCATCATTCCCCGTGTAAGTGTGCTCGTAGTCTGTCTTTTGTCTTGTCCCTGGGTAGTAACAATAAGTCTGTATAAGCTAGTATTTTCACTGTGTCACCTGCGTCTCATGTGCTTGTAAATAAATGTGACTGCTGTCTTTTTGCTTATGTGTATGAATAGTAAATAAATTTAGTAGTATTTCCAAACCTTTCTTTGCCTTCGTTTTCCTCTTTGCATTCGGTCGCTTTAGAGTTTTCCCGATTGAATAGCGGTGGCGCGATCCGGCCAAAGTTTGGGGCAAATCGGGTATTAGTCGGGGAATAACTGTTCGGTCGCGGCAACACCACCGCTCGGTAAAATAACATCTTTAACCGCGTCCGTAACAATTGGTGTCAGGAGTGGGATAACTGTTCGGTCGCGGCAACACCACCGCTCGGTAAAATAACATCTTTAACCGCGTCCGTAACAATTGGTGTCGGGGAGTGAGATATGGACCCGAAGCGCGCTTAACGCGCTCGAAATTACAAGCTGCTGGGAATTTGTGGTGTTTTACAAAAACCCGAATTTTGAAATCGCGCCATGGCTGGTCAAGGCGATCGGATGCCGGTGGGTGAGCTAGAGGAGGGGTTAGGAGTAACCCAGGATCAGAGGGACGAAGTAGAGGAGAACATTGGCAATGTGGTTGAGGGAGTATCAGACGCACAAAATGGCGCTCTCGCGCACGAGGTTACGGGCGCTCAAAATGGCGCCTCACACATGGCCACGGCGCCCGCGACCGTAGCAGCGCCGCTGGTGGATTCGAACCTTTTTATGATGATACAAATGAGGGCCCTTATGGAGAGGCTAGAAGCCAAAATGGGACAATTGGGAAACCAAATTGAAGCAACAACGAACGGAATGAGGGCCGATAATGAGGAACGGGCAAGGGACAGAGTCGCATATGAAGTAAGGGAAGCGGAGAGGGACAGAGACCGCAGGTTGGGCGAGCAGGTCCCACGGGTGCACGAGGAGGTAAAGCGGGTCGAGAAGCGCTGGTTGAGCGAAGCGGAGGAAAGCACGGGTACAATGACGGGGGTAGAAATCGCGACACGGGGTTTGGAAAAGCCGGCGACCGATGAGGTAGAGGGTGTTTGATTAAAGCCAGCGGTCGTCGAGGTGAATAAAGAAAAAGCAGTGCTGGGAATTAAAATTGAAGAGATGACGGAGGTAGCCCGGGAATTGCAGGGAGAAATGGAAAATGTGCAAAGTCCCTGCTCACATCACGATGCTGTGCTTAACCCGAATGGAAGTTTGCAGGTTTTGGTGCAGGGAGGAAGAAGAACCCCGAAGGTGAGCCGTGCTGTGTATTGTGCGGGGAGATTTTGTAAAAGGATGTTTGGCGACAAAAGAATTTTCGCGCGCTTGGGATCGAGGAGGCATCCGGGCGTTGGTGAAGGGTCCCGTGTGAGGAAAAAGTGTGCGTCAAAGGGTGAGCGTGTTACGAAGCGCGAGTGTGAAACCGAGTGCGAGCGAGAATGCACGTCGGGGTGTACGGAGTGTACGTGCGAGGGTGAGAGTGACCCGGATAGTGAGTTGGTGGTGGAGCGGCTGCGAGAATGCACGCTTGGAATGGTTGAGGGTGTGCGAGGAAGCACACCTGAGTTGGTGGTAGCGCGAGTGTGGGAGAGCCCATCTGAGCGCGTTAGTGGGTGGATGCCAGAGTGCACGCCCATGGTGAGTGTTACGGAGGACGTAACGGAGGAGAGGTGTGGACCGAGGTGTGCGCAAGAGTGTGCGCGAGAGGTGTGGTGTGTAACAGGGAGAGCGTTGGTGGAATGTACGGACGGCGTTTGAACGCCGGGTTTTGTGAGGGTAAAAGGGGTAGCGTATGCTTGTGAGCATGCAGGTGAAGCATCGACGGTAACCGGGTTAGCGGTTAGGGCGACGGACAGCCGATGCGAGCACTCGGGGTGCGGTGTGCTTTGTTGGGTGCGAGGCCCGGCGCGGATCGATGCTGCGTCGCTTCTATTCGAAGCGTCGTTGCCGATTCAGGCTTGGCCCCGCCCCGCACGGTCGAGTCCGGGCCTTGTCGGGCGAGGCGACCGGTCCGGTTCAAGGGTGAGTGGGAGGAAGCGGAACGGTGCCCCCTCGCGGGGATGGGGTTCCGACCGGGGGAGATTGAGCCATCGGGCCCGGGACCGCAAGGTGCCGCGCCGAGATGGTGCGTGGAATCTCGGCCCAACCAAACCATCTCCCTTGAACCGAAAGCCGGACGGATTCAACCTGCAGGCGACCAAACCACCCGAATTCATTGCTCGGCTTTGCGAAGCCGAGTTTAATGATGTCATGACGCACCGAGGCTAGGATATAGCGGACTGTGATGATGGTGATAGTGATAGTGATAGTGATTTGATATGAAATTTAGAAAAGTAAATAGAATTGGCAGTAAATAGAAAATTTTTGATTTGTTGGATTTGGACGAGCAAAATTTACAGGAAGAGATGCCCCATGTGAAGGGATGGCCAATCCACCATCCCTCACAGAGGGGGGCAAAGGAGCACTAGCTTATGGGGTTGATGGCAGTGAAAACTAGCCCGGGTGGGTTAGGATATTGTGTGTAGGGATCTAGCGAAGATGACATTAGGTAACGTTAAGATTAGTTAGTGACAAGGATACCTGTAGTGGGGACGCAGGTAGATTAGTGTGGATGATAATGACGTGGTATGTGCTTAGTTTAAAGGGAAGACGGGGAGCACTAAGTTAGAGGGGAGTAGTTAGTTCAGATGATGCCGTGTGAGTGTTGGAGGTGTATTCAAGTGTATTGAGCAGTGTGTGAGGATTGAACAGGTGTGATGGCACAGGTGTGATGGAACAGGTGTGATTGCACAGGTGTGCAACTGGACAGGTGTGTGGAGCAGTGTTTGAGTGATGGTGATGGTGAGGTGTGTTGTGTTGACCAAATGGTCCAGGAAGGAAGGAGGGTGCAGGTGGCACCAGGTGTGATTGCACAGGTGTGCAACAACAGGTGTATGGAATAAGTGGTTGTGTGGAAGACATGGAGTGTGGAATATCTGGAGTATTGGAATGGATGGTCGTGGAGTGAGTATGGTGGAAACAATGGAGTGGTGTGGATGGTGCGAAGGTGTGAATGGGGGAAGAGTGGACCCCCATCACGAATACCCGGGGCGGGTAGTGTAAGTGTTAGGTAGAGGGTATAGGTAAATTGTGGTTGGATATTGGCATCTGTGGTGCGAGGTGAAAGAATGATGTTTGAATGGGTGCATTAGTGTTGTGGAAATGGCTGGGCGTGTAGCCTGTTAGTGTGTGTCGTTGGTTTGGGCACTCCACCACTGTGAGGATATCGGCCAGGTGAGGCCGCAGGTGGGCTCTGGGAGCCGGTAGAGTTGTTGTGGATGGGGCCCGAGGATCCGGAGGACGGACCCGGGTAGCCCAGTGCCAGAGGGCACCAAGGGGTGACATAGCCAGGAGGGGCCTTCCCCAGTTAGTTAGGTTAGGGTGAGGAGCTAGGTAAGCTTGGGTGGCAACTGCAGTGGTGGAGGTGTGCAGGTGGGTAGACCTGCTGGGAGAGCTACACGTCACAGCCCAGAAATTGTGCAAGGGCACCGGGAGATGAATCGGGGGAGTGAGACCCCAAATTGAGAAGCACCACAGTTTGGTCAATGGGAATTGGTTTTTAGAACCCATAGTGTAAGTGGCCAATGGATTGGCAGGGAGAGACCCCGGGTAGTGTAAAGTGTGTTAAAATCATTTAGAGGATAGTTCGGATGAAGGATCTCCTCGCACCATCTGCATCCACTCACCTGAGGTGACAGGTACTCCACACCATGCCATGTTTAATTATTTTTACGTGCAAATGTTTTGGATTGTGAGACGCATCATGACGTGGGTGTGACATTGTGCTTTGTTGTTCCATCTCTTCCTCCTTATGAGGATTGATGATGAATTGATGATGGCAAATTTTGAAGTAGAGGGATTGTGGAGACGAATTTGGTATAAGGGAAATAAGGGGAAGACGTGACGGTAGCGATGGATTGGTAATGTGTAGATTTTGTACATATGGGGTAAGGGCAAGGGTAGTGTAGGTGACAGGGGGGTGACGTACGGTAGGGACGAGCTTTCTCACTTCGCCCTCCGTACGCATTTCGCCTTGCATTGCCTTATTGATGTGTACCCTTGTGACCTTACCCCTCGCTCATTTGTCCCTCTTTTGTCTCCCACATGACCTATGCGCCATTGGGCGCCGAGGGGAGCGTGCGTGAGTCGGCCATTGTGCGCCCGGAACTCTCAGAACCAGCTGTCTGCATCGATGCACCACATTATGGACCACATGTCTGTGGCCGAGCACCACTTATGGACCCCATGGGTTGGGGCATGGCCCCTCTGCTGGAACCGGCCATGAAGGCCCGAAATCTTGCTGGCAGACCTTGGCCACAGGGCACCGATGCCCCACAGGTGAACCACACGTAGTCGGCCCTGTGGGCCATAAATAAAATAAAACCGGACACATTGGGTGCAAGTTTTAATACAAATAGGCCGCCAGTAAGAACATGAAAGAAAGACAACATCTGGAAGAACAAATAATAATAACCAGCAGAGGGAGCCGAAGAGCAAGAGACCACCTGCAGGGTTAGGGGTTGTCGATTTATTTTTATTATTAAACATGCATTGAACACTGATGAACTGTGGTGACTGCACCGATTGGTGCTTGAGGGTGTGTTGGTGCGTTATAGGTGCTTTCATGGTGCATTGATGCAGAGCAGACTGTCTCCCCCCCAGAAAGAACAATTACAGGTCCTGGGTTAGTTTTGTAAATAACAGCAGAGTCATTGTAAATAATGCTCCCCACCGTCAGTGTGTAGTTTGAAGACCATTCCGCAATTCGGTTAACTGTGGGCGTACGTCTGTTAGGCAGGGTGCAATGGAGCAGCAGGACACATTTATTTATGTTTTAAAAACTGTCGCACTCAGGGTCAGGTTAAAAGTAGAGGGAACTACACCTACGTGTCAGACTAAATAAAAGTTGTAGGCCCGGGTCGTGCCTAAGAGGAGGAGGGTGCAGTGTTGCGGATATGAGGACTGTTTTTTTGATTGTGTGCTTTATTATTATTATTATTGTTATTCTGCGCCTCCTGCCTCCGGAGCTGTGTAAAGGTCAAAGGGCGTCCCATAATTAGTCCATAGAGCACCCACACCACAGCTAATCATAGAATACCCCTGTTCAACAGTTATATCTTATTATGTGTTTTAGGGTAAGGCTGTGTCTCCCATTAATTGAAATACTCCATTGCACCAGTGAAAGAGATAGATTCCCTTCATTCCCACTCCCAAAACTTCCATTTCCCCTTTTCGTCAATTGCCAACTGCATTTTGGGCGGTTTTCTCTTCATCCACCATTGGCCACGAGGCAGGGTTGGGGAAGAAAGGCGGGTCCCCACCTCGTCATAGAGGGGAGGAGTGAGTCAGCCCCACTCAACCAACCACGAACAAGGGGTTGGACTTGGAGAGGGTGTGGAGAGAAACATCGAGGAGGTTCGCGAAGGTTGAGGGGTGGGGCCTATATAACCCACGGCAGGGTTTTCCCAGGAGATGATGAGCTTTTACCGAAACTGTGAGAGAAGTCCAGAGTTGAGCTGCAGATCGAGCCACCGAAACTGCGAGAGAAGTCCAGAGTTGAGCTGCAGATCGAGCCACCAAAACTGCGAGAGAAGTCCAGAGTTGAGCTGCAAATCGAGCCACCGCAACTGCAGCCACAGCAGCGTGAGGCCTGGACGGCAGTTTGGAGCAGGGCCGCAAAGGGGCGGCGGCTGCCCAACGAGTCGATCGGTTGCAGGACCAGTTGGACCTCCCTATCCCGCAAGCCATCCATCTCCCGCCAGTCCTATCATCATTCCCCGTGTAAGTGTGCTCGTAGTCTGTCTTTTGTCTTGTCCCTGGGTAGTAACAATAAGTCTGTATAAACTAGTATTTGCACTGTGTCACCTGCGTCTCATGTGCTTGTAAATAAACGTGACTGCTGTCTTTTTGCTTATGTGTATGAATAGTAAATAAATTTAGTAGTATTTCCAAACCTTTCTTTGCCTTCGTTTTCCTCTTTGCATTCGGTCGCTTTAGAGTTTTCCTGATTGAATAGCGGTGGCGCGATCCGGCCAAAGTTTGGGGCAAATCGGGTATTAGTCGGGGAATAACTGTTCGGTCGCGGCAACACCACCGCTCGGTAAAATAACATCTTTAACCGCGTCCGTAACAATATGTTTACTCTGTCTGCCGGCCTGGCAGTCAAACAAAATTGAAAATCATTCCAAACAGGAAACTCACTGTTTTTAAGGACGTCATAAAGGACATAAACAACAGGCACGGATAACTAATGTAACATGTTAGATAGGGTGAGGTAATAGACACTGGGTAAAACAGTGGAAAAACCGGGAATATACTTTAACACTGTAGAACACATATCACCTTCATAATACTTCAAGAATCATGCTATATATTGATATATAGCATGAGATTTGTTTTTGGTCATTACTCCGCACACACATGATGTCACAACATGGCTGTGTCTGGTATTCATGGAGCTAGATAGTGGTTATTGTCGGTTAAGGGTTGGGGATTGCGAACCCGGTGGCGATTTGGTGCTGCCTGGTGACCATGTTGACCAAGCTGTTTTGTTGAAGGCATCAACTGGGGCCATGTGGTCACCTTCTTCCTGTTCGGTGTCACATGTGGACTCGCTCGCTGCACGCATATCTGACTACGTGGAGAACAAGCTTCATCCTTGGATCATTGCTAATAGTGTGTGGCTTTCTCCATCTCTTGCTGGAGAGCTGTTCTTTTTGCTGATGTTTTATTACAGTTGGAACAAGGCCAAGGAGGCAGTGCTTTGCATCGGTTTCGCATGGCTTGGGCCAAAGTTGGTTGTTCGCCTAATTTCGTAAGTGGTTTGGGCGATAGTTGGGCTGCAAGCACCTTCTCTGTTACTTTTTCAAGATAGGCACTGTACTGCTGCTGCCGAAACCTTTTTATCCCCCGTTGAACTTAGTCCAAAACGGGGACTTCTGGATTTGGTCTCGTCCATCCATGCGTCCGTGTATCCGCCACCATATCTCAGAGATGTATGGACCGATTTTATTCATACTTGGCACAAACACAACACATGACGGTATACATATGCAAATCATTTTATTTCGCGATGCGATCAAAGATGGCCGGCTGGTGGCCATTTTAGTTGTAAAAAAAAATCCCGACATTTAACACGTCCTCAACCATTTCTCGGAAATGCATTTATCGATCTTGTTCAATCTTAGCACACAGATAATGAATGATGGGTTACATATGCATGTCATTTTTTTTTTGAGATCAGATTCAATATGGCCAACTGGTGGCCATTTTGATACTTGAACATGCATGGTCCGATATTCTTCAAACTTGGCACAAAGACAATACATGAGAGTATACATATACATAAGATTTTGTTTTGTCATGACCAGTCACTTCGTTTCACAAAGCCTATTTTATGCAGTACTACATTTACGACCAAAGATGGCCGACTGACATCTCTTAACTCCGTACAGCAAAATTACTAAAACCATGGGGGAATGACATTTTGTCTTTCTCTTCTTGTTTGTCATGAAATGGAATTTATATTTTGTATTATCTGCTTGTTTTTAGGATTGTGATTCGTGTTTTTAAAATAGGCGTAATACTGCATGAAGTAAAGTACTGCAGTAGTTCTGTGTAAATGTAGTACTGCATAAAAAAGGCTTTGCGAAACCCATCCATGAAAATGCTCATCAGGGCGCCAAAGGTCCTACAAAGATCAACATTGATGATGATGATGGTGGTGATGATAGGGCGTGGCATTTTAGAGGGTACAGTATCAGTGAAGAGGAAGTAGCCGATATGGCTATATATCATGCCGATTGACGCTGTGTTCTATGGAGATCAATAAAGCCTCCATCTCCTAAACTGTGACTCAACGTCGTCTCATTACAGTGTATAAATATGATGTACAAGACTGCTTCAGTCACGCTAAACTTCCGGATTTTATAACGATCCTTAAAACCATCCTTTTATTTACATCGAAGTATATACTTGAACACTGTGTGGGGTATCGTGTTCTACAAACTCTCCAGTTACCCGCGCCAGAGGAGAGGGTATTGCATTTGAGTCCGTTTGTCTGTTTGTCTGTTTCTTTGTTTGTCCGCACAGAATAAATATGATTGTCTCTGCAACCGTTGGTCCGATTGACAGGAAATTTTCACCGTAGGTGCAACTCCACTTGTAGAATTTTTAAATGATAATTATGACGTCATGGGTCACGTGGTTCGGCCGCCCTCTTGGAAAAATCGAAAAAATTTGCACCTCTATATCTCCAAAAGCGCTGAATAGAAAAAATTGAGACATGGCTCATTGTAAAGAACTCTCCATGGGGAATAAAACATGTTCATGATGATGTCATAGGTGCCTCCATTATGACGTCATAATTCGACAAGTACAAAACTTCATCCGATCAAGATGAAATTTATTGAGCATAATCTAGGAATAAATTAGTTTATAAAAAAAAAGAAGATGAAGTCATCGGTCACGTGATTCAGCGGCCATATTTGTTTTAACACAAAAGCCTTAAAAAGCACTGAAAATACATCCTGTTGAGGGTTTGCAATCTCTGATTGCTCTTTTTCTTGTTTACATATATGTAGTCAATGTGAGAGTGAGGGTCTTGTTCCAAAGGTGAATCTGCTCTCAGTGTTTGTACATTCCTCACTCGACAACCATCTTTCCCCACTCTCTCCCCCTCCACCTCCACCCCAAAAACGAAATGAAAAAAATTCTCATTGATAAACGAATAAATAATTGGGAATGCGAGTGTGGTACGGTGGAAACATTGCTGAAGCCAATGTGGGCCATACCATTTTCCTCCATGCCAGGGTAAGTATGCCTTTTGAGTTTGGAAACGACAAGATGCCTTTAAAATGAGATGTAAGTGTGGAGCAACAGATTTTGCTAGTATGCAGCTGTTGAAGCTCGCATCAAAAAGTATGTATGTAATGAATGTTTTTATTCATTTGGAATCACCTGGTCTTCCAGCTAAAGATTGCGGTCTTCCTCCTTGCAGTGAAACCATCCTCATGTAATATTTGTACAAACAGATTCTCCATGAGGAATCACAAATTGAACTACAATACGAACAAGAAAGAGCAATCAGAGATTGCAAACCCTCGCCAGGATGTATTTTCAGTGGTTTTTAAGGCTTTTGTGTTAAAACAAATATGGCGGCCGAACCACGTGACCGATGACGTCATCATTCTTTTTTTTCTCCACCAATTTATGCCTACATGATGCTCAAGAAATTTCATCTTGATAGGATGAAGTTTTGTACTTGTCGAATTATGACGTCATAATGGAGGCACCCATGACATCATCATGAACATATTTTATTCCCCATGGAGAGTTCTTTACAATGAGCCATGTCTCAATTTTTTCTATTCAGCGCTTTCGGAGATATAGAGGTGCAAATTTTTTCGGTTTTTCCAAGATGGCGGCCGAACCACGTGAAATATGACGTCGTAATTATCATAAAAAAATTATACAGGTGGAGTTGCACCTATGGTGAAAATTTCCTGTCAATCAGACCAACGGTTGCAGCGAAAATCATATTTATTCTGTGCGGACAAACAAACAAACAGACAAACGGACTCAAATGCAATACCCTCTCCTCTGGCGAGGGTAACAAACAGCTTAAGGAAACATTTTTACTTTATTAGTTATTACCCTTTGTTGGACAACTATCGGGGATGCCTCTTCGTGGTGGTTGCACCCCCCAACGCAAGTCGAGAGCCAAATCTTACCCAATCTTCTCTGCTGCCCAGATTTTTCAGGGCAGCGCGGTCATGGCCAGAGTGCCGATTGGTCCCCATGGAATGGCCCTTTCCCTCTTGTCTCTGTCTCTTCTCTCTATTTCTCTCTCTCTCTCTCTCTCTCTCTCTCTCTCTCTCTCTCTCTTTCTCTCTTGCTCTCTCTCTGTCTCTCTAACTATGTAGTGCTGCTGACGCCGTGAAGGCATGAGCACCATCCTGGATATGGGGGATATCTGGGTCACACCTGGGAGATCGATGGGCTTGTTTGAAAGAACCGTCTGGGGCTATACAACAACAACACAATTTGTTGGTGGGATCGAGGGGATACGAGTTCAAGCATTTAATCATATTACACACCAAGTAAATTAACATATTATTTAAATAATTATTCAAGCATGTTAATGAATATGATTCACATTGAGGTTTTATACGAGTCGTACTATCAACAAGCAGATCCACCCTCTGGAGGTCTGGAGCAGTCTTAGTACATTGTGATTTTTTTTCCAGGAATCAAAGGGGCCTGACTTCCATAAAAAGAAACACAAAGGGGAAAGAGGAAGCGGCAGAAAAAGGAGGTTATAGGTGGCCTTGTGCTAAAAAGAATAATATTTTGGTGCTTAGGGACACAGGTGGAGATTACACTCGCATTCTGGAAAGGGGATTAAACACTTTCAGTATAATGGTGATGCGTTGTCAAGTGTGTCTCTAGTGTATTCCCCCCATCCATCCTCCTCACTCACCTCAATCGGCATCATCTCAAATTCAGCTCAAAATATATAATTAGGCAGGATGTCAGTAACCTTTCCTGCTCTGTCCCTATCTTACCCCTTCATACCCTCTGCCTTCTCCCCTCATGCCTTTCACACCTTAAAAAGTGGAGAAAGTTCCATCCAGCCTTGACCCCTGCTGCTGCAATAGGTCTAGATGGCATCAGTGCCCGGGTGTTCACACATTCCGCTCTGCTGTTCTTACTTCTCTGACTGCTCTCTTCATCTTGCCCTCCTTTGTCCACTTCTCATTTGCTTGGAAGTCAGTAAACATCACTCCTGCCCTTAAGATGATGACAACAACATTTTCTCTCAACTACTGGCAAATGAGGTTACTTCCAATTCCGGTACGACCTTGTCAATACATTCAAGATAAGTGAAAAATGATGACTCTATCCTCTGCCATGACATCTCTCATGCTTCAGATAGGCAGGAAGCAACCTCTTCCCTCTTTTCAGACCTTGGTAGAATAACGAGCTCATCAAACACTTGCAATATGTCTGTCAATCCAGACAAATCTCCCCATCTCACACAGACTCTCAGAAAATACCATCTGGCAAACCCTCCCATCTACTTTCTTAACAATTCTCTTGAAGAAGTTCAGTCTCTCAAACATTTGGGCCTCACCATTGGCCATGATCTTTCTTGGGTAACCACATTTATAAATTGTCCTCCAAAGCCAGTGGCTGATGGGGCATCCTCCATCATGCAAAGTCCTCAGCACATCTCAACTCTTATTTACTTGCAAGGCCTTAATCCATATCTTGATGAAGTACTGCTCTTCCATCTGGGCTGGCACCCCTGCCTCACACCTTGCTCAGCTTGACACCGTAGAAACCAAGGCCTTTAAGATCATTGGAATCTCCTGCGATGATAATGAAGTCTAGTCTATGGGCCACTTTCACATCACACATCGCAGACAGATTTGTGGTCTCCCTGTCTTCTACCACTTTGTCTCTTGTCTTCCACCGTCTCCTCTTTCTGTGTTCCTACTCCCACTACACTCTCTACCCACCTAGGTAAATGTAGGGTCCACATGGTCTGCTAGCAATCCCCTTCTGGTGAAACTCCCAAAATCCATAATCATTTCTCACCTCCACTCATTCGTTCATCTTTTTTCCTGCCCATGGAACCAACTTCCACATCCTCTTCAATCTGTTTCCTCCCTTCAGGTCTTCCAGATAGCTGTTTGCCACCATCTCAGATCATCCCTGATCCAAAACCATGATCTTTTCTACCCTTGTCAACCCTCCCAAAACCCACTTTTTTTTTCTCCAAATTTCCAGTTTTTCCTTCCTGAGAGTTTGCGTCTGTATCCATCTTGTCCATCCCATTCTTCCTCATATCCATTATTTCTCAAAGTCTCCCTCTATTTTGTCCCTCAGCCCCACTATTTGTGTGTTTCCTCCCCCCCTCTCTCTCTCTCCACTCTTCCTTTGGTCTGTTATGTCCTGATCCATTCTATGTTCTAACTCCTCCACGAGCCTCAAATTTGTATATACTAGGGCATTGCCCGTACTATATCTATATCTAAAATTATATCCCCCCCCTCTATTTACATGAAATGGTTTGGTCCAAAGCGAACGGCTTCCGGAGTTTGGTAAAGAAATCGCCATCGCGTGCACAAACGCGCAGGAAAGCGAATGAATCGCAAATTCGTTTTTATTAGTTTTAAAACATAGTTTAACGCCAACATAGTTTGCAAACGTGAAATAAATGAATACGCTCTCAAATGTGCCATCCGAGGCAGAGTGTGTCCGCCACGTTCGGCACACGCGATAGTTCGCTGCTCTCTGATTGGTTGAATCGTTTTTTGGACATAGCTCGGTAAGTAATTGTCCGATTAATATGAAACCTTGAAAAGGCACATCCTCGGGTCCCCAGCAATATACCTGGCAAGTTAAAAGTATATCGGACCCGTGGTTGTCGAGAAACAGCGGTCACAGACAAACGTACAAACAGAGATTACTGGAATTATAGATAGATATATTTTAATTGCTTCCAAAATAATCATCAACATTGACTTACTCAGGCCTGGATACTTGATTTTCCAAACAAGTCTTTAACATTGCCCTGGTCAAGTACCACGTAAGTGTCCTGCTGTTGTATTTTGAATTGGAGAAAGGAGACATCCGCACCTTTAATAGCCACACAACAACGACGATGCAACCAACAAGTGAAATTTCCAATTGCATGTCGGTGAACTCTGCGTTTGTAAAATAATCCAGAACCACAAGATGAATAATCTTCAAAAGTTTTTCATGATCAGAGGAATCACTTCAAAGTGACTGTAAATAAAGGATGTACGACCAACTTGAATCCTTCTTGTTTCATTTCTCCTGATTTGATGGCTCAGTGAGATCAATCACCCAAAATCTTTTTCATCTTCACTGATTCTTTCTTTTGCAAGAATTCGCTAGAATAAGAATAAAAATGATCATAAAGTAGGTTGCACTTAATTGCTTTCCTATGATTAGTTGTTCTGCCTATCTGCACTGACCTCATACTTGGTATTCCCTCTTCTTTCCATCTTCATCGATACTTGTTCATGATTACCGATCAGCGTTTTAAAAACCAGGTGTTTGTACTTTCATGGAGGAAACATTTACTCTTTTGGGTTAGAGCACTTGCTGCTTCGTCATTTGAGTCCCAAAAATACAAATATTTAAAATATAACTCGAAACAAAAACTAAGATGGCTGTAACGGAGTGTTGTTTTCCTTGTTATGATCACACAATGGTGTCAGGACTAGCTCTTGATTAACCACTGCATTATGGACTTGCTCTTGCATGCCATCCTCTTGGTTTGAAGGTGTGAACACCTTTTGCTTTTACTTCTGGACTACCAAAGGTGTAATTTTAGTTATGCCAAGTTTATTAGGGGTACTTGAAATCAATCATGAAGTGCGATCCAGTGCCACCTGTAGGCCACAGCAGGCAGGGGAGGCAGACGACTGTTGGATACTCATACGTTTCCTCACGATACATTTCATGATGCAATACCTTATACACACGATACGATACACACGATATGATACACGATACATTCACGATACAATACACACATGATACACAGACACACGATACGATACATATGATACGATACACACTATACAATACACACGATACGATACACACGATACGATACACACGATACGATACACACGATACAATACACACGATATGATACACGATACATTCACGATACAATACACACATGATACACAGATACACGATACGATACAGACAATATGATACACACGATATGATGAACATGATTCCAAGCTCATGATCTTTTCTATCCCCATTAACCTTCCCTCTTCCTCTCTCCCACCCCACAGCACACCTCCTTCCAAATTTCCTGAGTCTGCTTCTGTATCCATCTTATCCACCCAGTGTGCCTTCCACTACTCCCACCCTTCATTCCTCTCCATATCCCTTATTTTGTCCAAGCCTCCCTCTATTTTATCCTTCCACCCTGCTGTTGCTGTTTTTCCCCGATCTCTACTCTTCCTTTTATTCTGTTGCATCCTTATCCGTTCAGTGCTCTAGCTCTTCCACGAGCCTTGACTTTGTACATAAAAACTGCTCAATATTTCTCCCTCTTTTGAATTCAAACCTCTAACCCCTGAGTGTGTTAATATCACAATGGTGTTATACTCTGCCCGTGCAGGGATGTGTGCTCATCTTCACCTGATTGTGCATACAGATGGGTGCGTACACATGTGCTATATAATTAAGGCGAAAATAAGAAAGTGAAGTTGCGTTGCAGGATTGCCTCGCCTTTGGACACAGTTCAGGTTGTCAACATACTGCAATGTAAACCCATGGCCAATGTTGTGGACCCATCATTTGGAGAGTTGCTGGACAGAAAGGGTCGAAACCTCGAAAAACGGAGCCCAGTTGATGATCCAGACATTTGGAAAATCTATCACTTGCGAATTACTAAGTTCTTACTTTTAGACGTATGATTCCTGACAACTATTCTGATACTTAATAAGTTGTTTCTGATGTTGTCTAATTAATATAATTTCGAACATCCTATAAATGTTAAATTGAATGTTTTAACAAGAGAGTTTATAGAACACCTTACTCCATACTGTTCAGGTCTATAATTCAAAAATAATTTGAAATAACATAATAATTTTAAAGGTCGTATAAAGAAATTCTGGAAGTTCAGCGTTGTTGACGCAGTGTCTTATACACCACCTTATTTAACATATCCAAGTACTGCAAAGTGGAAGGGCTTTGACAGTGTCGAATAGGTGATTTGTGTTCTACATTGGTCAAGTATGTAATTCAATTGAAATAAAATAAAGACTTGAAAGGTTGTATAAAACAAGATTGAAAGTCTAACATCGGCATAGCCGGGCTTGTTTTATACTGTTACGTTTGTAGGGGGTAGACAATGGTAACCATAGAACCAGGTAGAATGTATAGATTAGTGTGCTCCGATTGTCGTGAAGAAGACGAACTACCCCTTGTATTAAGTAGGGACTTTGTATTAGACCGGACTGTCGGGTTAAGTTTTTACCTTGTCCCCATCACGAGGGATGGGGCTTGTTAATTAGCTTAGGGATTGTGGAGAAATTAATTCCCTGTTTGTAAATACCTCTGTAATCTATACCTTTGTTCCTTATGACACCGCACTAGACACTAGCCCAAAATCGATCAATACCTACACCACTAATTAATAAAACCACCGGAAACCATGCATGAAGCACCAGTGCTGATGATCCCGACGTGCTGAATCGCACAGGACGGGCAGGCCGAGAGCCAGGCCCAGAGGGGCAGTGATTGGTCCGGGGTTTGATTGCCAGAAAGGACGAGTAAGAAGGGACTCGCTGATTGATGAAGCAGGCACGGATGACGTCAGACTGGCGTGTACAAGATAGTTTGAGCGGCGGACATTTTTCTCTTCTCGTTCTGGATGTCATAGTGAACGGTTGTGCATTTTTCCTTCTCGGTTTAGGGTTTGGTGGTGGACGGTTGTGTGCCGGCGTATTCTCTTCCTTCCCTCTTGCCTTCTCTCGTTGTGGAGGCTTTATCATGAGCGGCAGTGTTGGGACATCTTGCTGGTGGTTGTGCGGAGGAAGAGCCACGGCCCAGGAACCGCGGTTTTCCGTGCAGAGGACGAGCACGGCATGGAAGAGCGGGCTGCACGCCTGCCGTTCGCTTCGCGCGTCAGGCCTGTTTCGTGCCAACGAGCGCGGTCTAGTGAACGAGGGTGAGGGAGGCCTTTTTCCCACCAACACCAGAGCCGCGTCCGGATTGTGCGCTCGGGGAGGGCTTGGACGATTCTTGACGAGACACCCCGGCCACGTTGAGCTAAGTGCCCATTAAATAACCAAACACATTTATTTTCCAGTTATTTTATCCTTCGTCTGTTTTTGAGTCTGTTTGTGGGAGTGCTCCATTTAGGAATTTAGTTTATCGCACATTTTCTTTGTACCGGAATTTCTTTCATTAAACCTGTTATTTTTGTACATTTTAAACCTGGGTTGTTTGAGTTGATTTATTGCAGGGCCGAGAGCATCGGGGGATCCGTGAAGGTAAGCGCTCCGGGCTTCTCCCCCACTTTCCCCCACGCGTATCCTCCGCTATATTTTTGAACTGATCGCCTCGGAGTGTTAAAGCTTGTTTGGTCCACCATGCTACCCTACGGTGTTCACCAAGGGTAGTCACACGACAATACTTTAGTTGAAGAGGTTAGTATGACCTGGGTGGAGATACCAGTTAGCAAATAGTGTAAGTATTAAATTAGTATTGAAGTACTCCAAGTCTATAAGCTGCTGTCACCATGGAAGTGAAGATATTGCATTGAGACACTGGTTTATTCTATATGTTTGGAGTCAACAATGAACCAACCATACACCGCTTTAATCTAGAAACTTTGCAATAATGACAAAGGGATTGCAGTGTTACGATTTTATTTACCATATTATAAGTATTAACGCTATTATTATAATTACGAAAACAATACTACTGTATTAATAAACCTAGGCTAATTTGTCCGGAGCGGCCATGAAGGCATGAAGCCTAAGGCCTATAAGTACTGTGTCCGATATGTTCGGCCTGAACGGCACAGGAATGAAAATGGTGGTGGGGAGCCAGCCGTCATACGCCATGATGACATCAGACATAATCACATCACATCACCCCTGTCATGTGACCATATCCTCAGCTCTGATTGGTGTATGTTTGAGGGGACATACATACATACATACGGACAGACAAACACTGTTCTAGACGGCTTCGCTCTATGGGCTATGCTGTAAAAAAAATCTACAAGTTTACCGCTATTGATGCAGTGTCTATTCCACCACCTTATTTAACACGTTACATTAGTTATTTGTGCCTGTTCTTTGTGTCCTTGATGACGTCCTTAAAACAGTAAGTTTCCTGTTGGGAATGATTTTCAATTTATGGGAATGACTGCCAGACAGGCAGACAGGATTTTAAAAATTATCGCACTCCCCTCTGTGCATGTGCGATCAGGAAGAATTCAAAGCACAAGTACGGGGGTGGTTCGGAAGGCGGGAGGAGTAATGACCGCTACTGTTGAATAAATTATTACAATTAATGTAGGGAACAGTTTCATGTAAAAAAAAAACAAAAAAAAAAACATGACATGTGTATGTGTGTGCACATTTGTGTGGGCGTGTGTCTGCATTTGTGTGCACCGGTATGTGTGTGTGGGCTGTGTGTGTGTGTGTGTGTGTGTGTGTGTGTGTGTGTGCTTGTGTGTGTGTGTGTGTGTGTACGTGTGTGTACGTGTGTGTGTGTGTGTGTGTGTGTGTGTGTGTGTGTGTGTGTGTGTGTGTGTGTGTGTGTGTGTGTGTGTGTGTGTGTGTGTGTGTGTGTGTGTGCGCGCGCACGTTTTGTTCCTCTGGTGTTTGAAGCTCGATCATCCATCAGCTTTCGATCTTCTCCGAAGGTAAGAATGTTTTACAAAGGGCTTTGGAGATAAGTTGATTGTTAATTAGAATGAGATTCACATTGCGGGAAATTAATTGAGTTGTGTGTTTGTCTTGAGATGTTATCTCACCACTTGCTTATGGTAAGTGGCTCGGTGGTGGAGTGGGTAAAGGCTTATTGCATCGCCATCGTTGGTACCGTTTTGATTCCTTTACCCGCACAGCAAGGAACTGCCGTGCCCTGTGCCGGAGTGGCGAGTTATATGGGATTGATTTTCAGCCATGGAAACCTTAACGATTTGTCAATAGCATGGGTCTCACCACCACTACTACAACCACCACACACGGTCTGAAATAGCATAGGTCTCACCACCACTACTACCACCACCACACACGGTCTGAAATAGCATAGGTCTCACCACCACTACTACCACCACCACGCACGGTCTGAAATAGCATAGGTCTCACCACCACTACTACCACCACCACGCACGGTCTGAAATAGCATAGGTCTCACCACCACTACTACCACGACCACGCACGGTCTGAAATAGCATAGGTCTCACCACCACTACAACCACCACCACGCACGGTCTGAAATAGCATCGGTCTCACCACCACCAACCACCACCACGCACGGTCTGAAATAGCATAGGTCTCACCACCACTACTACCACCAGCACGCACGGTCTGAAATAGCATAGGTCTCACCACCACTACTACCACCACCACACACGGTCTGAAATAGCATAGGTCTCACCACCACTACTACCACCACCACACACGGTCTGAAATAGCATAGGTCTCACCACCACTACTACAACCACCACACACGGTCTGAAATAGCATAGGTCTCACCACCACTACTACCACCACCACACACGGTCTGAAATAGCATAGGTCTCACCACCACTACTACCACCACCACGCACGGTCTGAAATAGCATAGGTCTCACCACCACTACTACCACGACCACGCACGGTCTGAAATAGCATAGGTCTCACCACCACTACAACCACCACCACGCACGGTCTGAAATAGCATCGGTCTCACCACCACCAACCACCACCACGCTCGGTCTGAAATAGCATAGGTCTCACCACCACTACTACCACCAGCACGCACGGTCTGAAATAGCATAGGTCTCACCACCACTACTACCACCACCACGCACGGTCTGAAATAGCATAGGTCTCACCACCACTACTACCACCACCACGCACGGTCTGAAATAGCATAGGACTCACCACCACTACTACCACCACCACGCACGGTCTGAAATAGCATAGGTCTCACCACCACTACTACCACCACCACGCACGGTCTGAAATAGCATAGGTCTCACCACCACTACTACCACCACCACGCACGGTCTGAAATAGCATAGGTCTCACCACCACTACAACCACGACCACGCACGGTCTGAAATAGCATAGGTCTCACCACCACTACTACAACCACCACACACGGTCTGAAATAGCATAGGTCTCACCACCACTACTACCACCACCACACACGGTCTGAAATAGCATAGGTCTCACCACCACTACTACCACCACCACGCACGGTCTGAAATAGCATGGGTCTCACCACCACTACAACCACCACCACGCACGGTCTGAAATAGCATCGGTCTCACCACCACTACTACCACCACCATGCTCGGTCTGAAATAGCATAGGTCTCACCATCACCACCACCACACACGATCTGAAATAGCATGGGTCTCACCACCACCACCACACTCGGTCTGAAATAGCATGTGTCTCACCACCACCACCATCACACTCGGTCTGAAATAGCATGGGTCTCGCCACCACCACCACCATGCTCGGTCTGAAAGAGCATAGGTCTCACCACCACAACCACCACGTTCGGTCTGAAATAGCATGGGTCTCACCACCACCACCACCACCACCACGTTTGGTCTGAAATAGCATGGATCTCGCCACTACCACCACCACCACACTCGGTCTGAAATAGCATGGGTCTCGCCACCACCACCACCATGCTCAGTCTGAAATAGCATGGGTCTCGCCACCGGCACCACCACCACCACCACACTTGGTCTGAAATAGCATGGGTCACACTACCACCATGCTCGGTCTGAAATAGCATGGGTCTCGCCACCACCACCACCACCACGCTCGGTCTGAAATAAAATGGGTCTCTCCACCACCACCACCATGCTCGGTCTGAAATAGCATAGGTCTCGCCACCACCACCACCACCACGTTCGGTCTGAAATAGCATGGGTCTCACCACCACCACCACCACAGTTGGTCTGAAATAGCATGGATCTCGCCACCACCACCACACTCGGTCTGAAATAGCATGGGTCTCACCACCACCATGCTCGTTCTGAAATAGCATGGGTCTCGCCACCGGCACCACCACCACCACACTTGGTCTGAAATAGCATGGGTCACACTACCACCACACTCGGTCTGAAATAGCATGGGTCTCGCCACCACCACCACCACGCTCGGTCTGAAATAGCATGGGTCTCACCACCACCATCACGCTCGGTCTGAAATAGCATAGGTCTCACCACCACTACTACCACGACCACGCACGGTCTGAAATAGCATAGGTCTCACCACCACTACAACCACCACCACGCACGGTCTGAAATAGCATCGGTCTCACCACCACCAACCACCACCACGCACGGTCTGAAATAGCATAGGTCTCACCACCACTACTACCACCAGCACGCACGGTCTGAAATAGCATAGGTCTCACCACCACTACTACCACCACCACACACGGTCTGAAATAGCATAGGTCTCACCACCACTACTACCACCACCACACACGGTCTGAAATAGCATAGGTCTCACCACCACTACTACAACCACCACACACGGTCTGAAATAGCATAGGTCTCACCACCACTACTACCACCACCACACACGGTCTGAAATAGCATAGGTCTCACCACCACTACTACCACCACCACGCACGGTCTGAAATAGCATAGGTCTCACCACCACTACTACCACGACCACGCACGGTCTGAAATAGCATAGGTCTCACCACCACTACAACCACCACCACGCACGGTCTGAAATAGCATCGGTCTCACCACCACCAACCACCACCACGCTCGGTCTGAAATAGCATAGGTCTCACCACCACTACTACCACCAGCACGCACGGTCTGAAATAGCATAGGTCTCACCACCACTACTACCACCACCACGCACGGTCTGAAATAGCATAGGTCTCACCACCACTACTACCACCACCACGCACGGTCTGAAATAGCATAGGACTCACCACCACTACTACCACCACCACGCACGGTCTGAAATAGCATAGGTCTCACCACCACTACTACCACCACCACGCACGGTCTGAAATAGCATAGGTCTCACCACCACTACTACCACCACCACGCACGGTCTGAAATAGCATAGGTCTCACCACCACTACAACCACGACCACGCACGGTCTGAAATAGCATAGGTCTCACCACCACTACTACAACCACCACACACGGTCTGAAATAGCATAGGTCTCACCACCACTACTACCACCACCACACACGGTCTGAAATAGCATAGGTCTCACCACCACTACTACCACCACCACGCACGGTCTGAAATAGCATGGGTCTCACCACCACTACAACCACCACCACGCACGGTCTGAAATAGCATCGGTCTCACCACCACTACTACCACCACCATGCTCGGTCTGAAATAGCATAGGTCTCACCATCACCACCACCACACACGATCTGAAATAGCATGGGTCTCACCACCACCACCACACTCGGTCTGAAATAGCATGTGTCTCACCACCACCACCATCACACTCGGTCTGAAATAGCATGGGTCTCGCCACCACCACCACCATGCTCGGTCTGAAAGAGCATAGGTCTCACCACCACAACCACCACGTTCGGTCTGAAATAGCATGGGTCTCACCACCACCACCACCACCACCACGTTTGGTCTGAAATAGCATGGATCTCGCCACTACCACCACCACCACACTCGGTCTGAAATAGCATGGGTCTCGCCACCACCACCACCATGCTCAGTCTGAAATAGCATGGGTCTCGCCACCGGCACCACCACCACCACCACACTTGGTCTGAAATAGCATGGGTCACACTACCACCATGCTCGGTCTGAAATAGCATGGGTCTCGCCACCACCACCACCACCACGCTCGGTCTGAAATAAAATGGGTCTCTCCACCACCACCACCATGCTCGGTCTGAAATAGCATAGGTCTCGCCACCACCACCACCACCACGTTCGGTCTGAAATAGCATGGGTCTCACCACCACCACCACCACAGTTGGTCTGAAATAGCATGGATCTCGCCACCACCACCACACTCGGTCTGAAATAGCATGGGTCTCACCACCACCATGCTCGTTCTGAAATAGCATGGGTCTCGCCACCGGCACCACCACCACCACACTTGGTCTGAAATAGCATGGGTCACACTACCACCACACTCGGTCTGAAATAGCATGGGTCTCGCCACCACCACCACCACGCTCGGTCTGAAATAGCATGGGTCTCACCACCACCATCACGCTCGGTCTGAAATAGCATGGGTCTCACCACCACCACCACCACGCTCGGTCTGAAATAGCATAGGTCTCGCCACCACCACCACCACCATGCTCAGTCTGAAATAGCATGGGTCTCACCACCAGCACCACCACTACCACACTCGGTCTGAAATAGCATGGGTCACACCACCACCACCACCACACTCGGTCTGAAATAGCATGGGTATCGCCACCACCACAACCACGCTAGGTCTGAAATAACATGGGTCTCACCACCACCACCACCACCACCACCACGCTCGGTCTGAAATAGCATGGGTCTCACCACCACCACCACCATGCTCGGTCTGAAATTGCATGGGTCTCGCCACCAGCACCACCCCGCTCGGTTTGAAATAGCATGGGTCTCACCACCACCACGCTCGGTCTGAAATAGCATGGGTCTCGCCACCACCACCACCACCACACTCGGTCTGAAATATCATGGGTCACACCACCACCACCACCACACTTGGTCTGAAATAGCATGGGTCTCACCACCACCACCACCACGCTCGTTCTGAAATAGCATAGGTCTCGCCACCACCACTACCACGCTCGGTCTGAAATAGCATGGGTCTCACCACCACCACCATGCTCGGTCTGAAATAGCATGGATCTCGCCACCACCACCACCACCACACTCGGTCTGAAATATCATGGGTCACACCACCACCACCACCACACTTGGTCTGAAATAGCATGGGTCTCACCACCACCACCACCACGCTCGTTCTGAAATAGCATAGGTCTCGCCACCACCACTACCACGCTCGGTCTGAAATAGCATGGGTCTCGCCACCACCACCACCACCACACTCGGTCTGAAATATCATGGGTCACACCACCACCACCACCACACTTGGTCTGAAATAGCATGGGTCTCACCACCACCACCACCACGCTCGTTCTGAAATAGCATAGGTCTCGCCACCACCACCACCATGCTCGGTCTGAAATAGCATGTAACTCGCCATCACCACCACCACCACCACCACCACACTTGGACTGAAATAGCATGGGTCTCGCCACCACCACCACCACGCTCGGTCTGAAATAGCATAGGTCTCGCCACCACCACCATCACACTCGGTCTGAAATAGCATGGGTCTCACCACCATCACCATCACGCTCGGTCTGAAATAGCATGGGTCTCGCCACCACCACCACCACCACGCTCGGTCTGAAATAGCATGGGTCTCACCACCACCACCTACAGTCACGTGAAAAAGTAAGTACACCCCATGTAAAGTTTTGACTTTTTCAACATATTTCAACATCCAGCTATTTGATCTTCATTTCAACAATATTGATAAATAAAGGTGATATAATATAACAAATATCATGAAACATTTACATTTTGTTGTCCATTGTATAATTTAAATAAACATAAATGCAAATTTTGCATGTGGAAAAAGTATGTACACCCTTGGCTCTAATAGGTGGTATTGCCCCCTTTGGCAGAAACAACCTCAAGTAGGCGTTTCTTATAACTGTCTACCAGTCTCTGACATCGACTGGGAGAAATTTTTGCCCACTCCTCCATGCAGAATTCTTTCAGCTGTGCGATGTTTGAGGGTTTTCTTGCATGCACATCTCGTTTCAAATCCCCCCACAACATCTCGACGGGATATAGATCCGGGCTTTGACTTGGCCATTCCAGAACCCTCCATTTCTTTCTTTTCAGCCATTCCTTGGTGGATCTACTGGTATGTTTAGAGTCATTGTCATGTTGTAAGTTCCACCTTCGGTTGATCTTCAACTTTCCGACAGATGGCCTCACATTATCCTCAAGCACCCTCTGGTACAATGAAGAATTCATAGTGGATTCTATGATGGTGAGCTGCCCAGGCCCTGATGCAGCAAAGCTCCCCCAAACCATAATATTTCCACCACCATGCTTTTCAGTTGGTATCAGGTTCTTGTGGTCAAATGCTGTCTTTGGTTTTCACCAAACATATCTTCTGGTACTGTGGCCAAATAGCTCTACCTTTGACTCATCTGTCCAGAGCACATTGTTCCAGAAGTGCTCGTCTTTGCCTCGGTGTTCATTGGCAAACTTTAATCTTGCCCTGATGTTCTTTCTGGACAGCAAAGGATTTTTCCTGGCACACCTCCCATGTAGATCAAATTTGTGCAGCCTCTTTCTAATGGTAGACTCGTGCACTTTGACATCAACAGTGGCAAGAGCTACCTGTCGGTCCCGTGATGACATTCTGGGGTTCTTAGAGACTTCTTTCAGCATCTTGCGGTCTGCTCTCGGGCTGAACTTGCTGGGGCGGCCTGGCCTGAACAAGTTGGCAGTGTTTGGAATCTTCTCCACTTGTAGATGATCTTCCGGACAGTCGAATGATTGATTTGAAATTGTTTGGAGATCTTTTTAAATCCCTTCCCAGACTCGTAGGCATCTATAACCTTCTTTCTGAAGGCCTCAGAGAGCTCTTTTGATCCAGGCATGGTGACGCCGCACACTTCAACAACAAAGAGCAAACCAAACTAAATGTCTGAGGTTTAAATAAGACAGGTTCCTCCAAAATCCTCTCTAATGATGTTCTAATCATTTGCACCTGAGCTGGTGCACCTGATTCTAATTTTAGGTATTTGAAGTCGTGATAAATGTAGAGGTGTACTTACTTTTTCCACATGCGAAATTTGCATTTATGTTTATTTAAATTATACAATAGACTACAAAATGTAAATGTTTCATGATTTTTGTTTTATTATATCACCTTTATCTATAAATATTGTTGAAATGAAGATCATACAGCTGTATGTTGAAATATGTTGAAAAAGTCAAAACTTTACATGGGGTGTACTTACTTTTTCACGTGACTGTACATGTAGAATGTTGAGATCACCGGACGATAATCTATTCTACTCAGCTGAAAATGTCTCACCCTCCCTCATTATCTCATCGGAACCCAGAGCACCCTAGCAATCTCTATTAATGATCCATTAGCATGGTATTTCATGCTGCCCAAGCTTGCATTGGAATTTCCAAGGATATGTGTAAAAAGTAGGGCCTATTAATTCGTGTTTCTTTGGGTGAAAAAAATGTTCATAGCGAGTGGTGTCGGAGCTAAAAGGTTGCAGACATCAGATTCGACCTCAATAAATGTTGTTGCGAAAACGAAATGACGTTAAAGACAACTCAAACTTTGGAACCCGAATTTGCCATTGAAAGGTGGGTGATCCGTGATCCGGCATGGGGGGGACACGTTCGTGGGCAACGGGCGCACCGGCGGTACACCTAATTGGCCTCACGTGTTCTACAAAACGGACAGGTGTTGGGGCGAATCCCAACACACCTGTGTAATTTTTTCCGTTCTCGCATTGTTCCTCGTTTTCATGAAGCCTCTGTTATGAAGTATTTCATCCCGTGAATCAATCCGCCGCGGCCCTAATATACGACTTGTTCTTTGATAAGCTCTGCCTCACGTTAAATGGCCGCGAGGCAGCTTTAGATTCCTTGATGCATCCCCGAGGATATATTGCAGATCATGATGCAGCAATTAAGATCCTGCGGCTTCCATCATGATTTATTTGACAATCATTTTTCTTTGCATTTAAATTCTTCGTTGGCTCTTGTCTTTGCTGTGCCTTTACAGTGCACGCTGACACAGGTACACACACACACACAGGTACACACACACACACACACACACACACACACACACACACACACACACACACACACACACACACACACACACACACACACACACACACACAGCCACAGGTAGGCACACATATACACACACACACACACACACACATACACACACACATACATACACAGACACACGCTGACACAGGTACACAATCACACACACACACACACACACACACACACACACACACACACACACACAGACACACATAGACAGACACACGCTGATACAAGTACACACGTACACACCCAGACACAGGTAGATACACACACACACCACAACATACTCGGACACACATACACAGACACACAGACACACACACACACAGACACACACACACACAGACACAGGTACACACACACACACACACACACACACACACACACACACACACACGTACACACACACAGACCCAGGTAAACACACATACGCAGACACAGGCTGACACAGGTATATACACACACACACACACACACACACACACGCACACACACACACACACGCACACACACACACACACACACATGTAGACAAACGCACACACACACACACACATACACACAACATACTCAGACACACACACGTGTACTAGTTCTTTTGGAAGTGCTGGGTGATTTGGTTATGCCAGGTGGCTTGTCATTACCTTCCTGACTGGAATTTCTGGATGGAAGCGATAATCTCGTATATTCTTCGCGAAAGACACTATGGCGTCGTAAAGGTCCCCAAACGACCAGTGCTGGAAACCAGGTCCTCCAGTTAACGTCCATCCGAAGTACAGTACACCAATTGATGCCTCACGCAGTATGTGAAACACCATGGTGCCAGTTCATAGCTGGGTTGAGATTCGAACCAAGTCGAGGCAACTCAAAAGTGAGTGCGCAAACCTCTGCACTCAACACGACCCTGGCAATCCTCATCGTCAGAGCCAATGAGAGACCCACAGAGGACACCGGACAATTCACACATACTGCTTTATAACCGGACAATCTAAAATTGTAAATGAAAAAATTAATTAACGATCAGATATATTTATTATTGCCTTTTTCAAGTCTGAATGTAGTTTTCCGTTAACGTGCAATACTGCATCATCTTTAACACACATGTCATGACGTGATTGGGGGAGGCAGGCACGTGACCTTCCCCATCATGGTAACGTGTCATAATCACTTCAACACAAACGTCAGGACGTGATTGGAGGAGGCAGGCACGTGACCTTCCCCATCATGGTAACGTGTCATAATCACTTCAACACAAACGTCAGGACGTGATTGGAGGAGGCAGACACGTGACATATTCCGTCCCGATGACGTGGCATAACCATTTCATAATCCCTTCGAAACAATTGAAGTCGGGCCGAGTTTAGGCCTAGCCGCTTATCTACGACCAGCACGGCTCTCGGCCTAGTGACTGAAAGGCAGGTATGACAGCGAGTCCGCCATCAGAAAGCTTTCATTACAGATAAAACATGTTTAACCAAATACTTTATTTCATGCCCTTTCACTTTCCTATAGGAACCTAATTGAAGGCCTCATCACACGTCACCTGTACTTGTAGGCCTACTATTGTCATAAGGCTGAACATGCGCGCCTTACAATCACGGGCTTATTACTAATCCCTTATCCAAAATGTCATTCATTCCGATTCAAAGCTGCTTTTCAGGGAATCGCCATTGTGATGGACTTGCCCTTTCGGCTTCGGAGCGACGGTGCCCATCGCAGGTCGTCGTACGGTGTGCGGGGCGCGCCGAACGCTCTTCCATAGCGTCGTCGCGCCTGCGCAGTGCGTGTCCGACAATGCAGATCGGCGTTCACTTCAAAAACGATATTGGAAAACAAACAGGGATTTTTGTGCCTGCGCTATATCTATGTGATATATTGCCCCGTTTCTTTACTTTGCTCCAATCGTACTCGATATTCCCGTTTCGTTATTGCTTGCCTGTTGCTGCGTGTTTGGAGGAATACATTTTAATTAACACGAGCTTTGGTTTCTCCAAGAAAGGAAAAATATTTCCCCCGTTCGAATTCCTTTCGTTTGTTTCGTTCTTTATACTTTAACTGTTTCTTAATTAATGTCCAGTGAAAAACCCCCTCACGTACTGATAAAATCACTTTATTGAATGGATTGTTTTTTTTTTGTTTTTTAAACTCAAACCAGCAGTCATTAATTATTGTTTTATCTGCTTCCTTTCAACTCTTCTTGTGCCATAACTCCACAAGACAATGAGTATGTAGAACTGCAATTCATCAAGGGAAAATGGCATCTCATTAAGAGCATGGCATATCATATGAAACACTTTTGAATCGCACACACACACACACACACACACACACACACACACACACACACACACACACACACACACACACACACATACACTCACATGCACTCACATGCACTCTCACATGCACTCGCACATACACACACACACACACACACACACACACACACACACACACACACACACACACACATCTCGCCACACACACACACACACACACACACACACACACACACACACACACACACACACACATCTCGCACATACACTCACATGCACTCGCACATACACACACACACACATACACACACATGTCAGACACATACACCAACACAACACACACATCTCACATGTAGACATACACATGCACTCACACACATACACACGCATACATACACACACGTACACACATACATACACTCACACACACACACACACACACACACACACACACACACACACACACACACACACACACACACACATCTCGCACATACACTCAAACACACATGCACTCGCACATATACACACACACACATGCACTTGCACATACACACACACACACACACACACACACACACACACACACACACACACACACACATACACACACATGTCAGACACATACACCAACACAACACACACATCTCACATGTACACATACACATACACCAACACAACACACACATCTCACATGTAGACATACACATACACTCACACACATACACACACATACACGCATACATACACACACATACACACATACATACACTCACACATTGCATACACACACACACACACACACACACACACACACACACACACACACATACACACACACAAACACCAGAAGGAAAGAATGATGGTATCCCCCTGAAAGAGGGACAAGACCGGTTCAGAGACAAAGACCAGGTGACTCAGGCACAAACTAAGGGGAAAAGAATGGAAAAGGCAGATGTTGATCGGCAGAAAGACAAGGTAGAGTAGCAGTTTGAGGGAGAGGAGGATGGTGAAGATGATGAAGAGCAGCATTGATTGAAAGAAGAGTTGGCCAACAAAATAGAAGAGCTTAAATTGATAAAACACAGAGAAGACCAAAACTTTATCGAATAGAAAACAATAAACGGAAAAAAATCTTTGTGTGGCGAAGCAACCATTCAATTATGAAAATGATTTCAAAATCGTCCACCTTGAAGAAAATCAATGTCGTGTGTTTCACAGTGGCACTGCTTATTCAAGAAAAAGTAACAGGCAAACAACACCAGAAGAAGAAAATACCAGGTCCTACAAATAGAAACCAAATTCCACATTAGAGACAGAGATGAGAGACACAAAGAGAGCAAATGCAGAAGGAAGTAGGAAAATACAACAATTCAGGAAAGGAAACAGACACCCAAAACTAAAAAAGAGAATCCAAAGAATAAAAAACAAACACAAAATCGAAGACAAAGACCTCGAGTGCTTGGGCGCTGAAAACAAACTCAAAATAGTGATAGCAAGGAAGATAAAAACAAGACCGAAAGTCTAACAGTGGCGTATCTTGGCTTGTAAAATATTATAAACCACGAACACACATGATTAGCTTTTTAAACGGTCATTAATGCTGTTTATAATATTAAACAAATAAATTTGGAGGAATCCCGACATCCCTGAGGTAAGTTTTACTTACATAACTGAGGGAAGATCTGTAATCTATATACCTCACTAGAGTTGGGTTAATAACATGCCATCAAAAAACCAAGGCAAATTCCTACTTCCGCGGTTGTTCGTCCCTTACACTGCTTATCATTGATTCATGAACCATAGACCGCTTCAATCCATTAACTTTGAATTCACGACATTGGGATTAAAGTGTTATGGTCATATTTACTATATTATTATTACTATTACTAAAACGATACTACTGAAACGATACACTACTGTATTAAGAAACCTGGGCTTAATTTGTCTGAAATGGCCCGAAGGTGAGGCATTCAGCCTAAGGCCTATACGTACCATTTTGTTGGAAGAGACCAACTTTTGTTGGAGTTGGAAGAGGCCTTCGATATTTGATGGTCATTTTAACAATCGGTTTGTTTGTGTTTCACACATTTAAAAACGTTAAGGTAGAGCATGGCGATTGTGATATATGACAGGCTCGACAATATGTTTGGCATGAACGTAATTGGAATCAAAATGCCGGAGTGTTGAGAGTCAGCTGCCGCACCGCCGTAATGACATCAGACGAGATTGCATCGCATCCCCCTGTCATGTGACCAGATCCTCAGGAGGGGACATACATACATACAGACGGACGGACATGCACTGTTATAGACGGCTTTGCGCTATGGGCTACGCCGTAAAAACTATGAAGAAGGAAACAATAGGAGAAAACAAAACCACATGTTTGAAAGTAACCCAAAGAGATTTTACCATGAATTGGGGAAACAAAAGTAGAATGTGTCAACTCCCCCTGAAAAAGAAAAACTGGAAAAGTTCTGGAAAATAATTTTGGAAGATCAAAAAGAACACAACAAGGAAGCAGAATGGATCCCAAACTTGGAAAATAAGAAGCAACATCTTGAGGAAATGCCCCCATTAATTATTGAAGATAAAATTAGAAAACTTCAAAAAATGCCAAACTTCAAAAGCCCAGACCTAGACGGAATTCCAAATTCTGGCTAAAACAAGTTGATGCTCTTCACAATCACAACGCCAGGACATTTAACAAACTGATCCAAGAGGAAAAGGCAGAGGATGAGTGGCTCGTAGAAGGGAGCACCTTTCTCATCCCAAAATCGGAGGAAACCAACTTCCCCACAAATACCGGCCGACAGCATGTCTACCAACAACAAACAAACTGCTGAGAAGAATCATCACAGAAATTATGTACCATTATTTAACACAGTAAGGAGGTTTAGAGGCAGAACAAAAGGGATGTAAGAGAGGGTGTTATGGAACAATTGACCACCTGCTACTGAACAAGACCATACCTGAAAATTGTAAAATGTGAAGAACTAATTTGTCCACCGCCTGGATAGACTATAAGAAAGCTTTTGACAGTGTCCCACATTCGTGGATGATAAAATACATGCAAATATACAAAATTAATCCCCAAATAATCAATCTGATTGAGAAAGCAGTGGAGCTCTGGAGTTCCACATTGATAATACAGCACGGAGAAGGAAAAATCGAAATACCAGATGTGAAGATACGGCGTGGAATCTTCCAGGGAGACAGACAGTCTTTTCCCCCCTTCTGTTTTGTCTGGCTCTGGACCCACTAATGGCGCTTTTCCATTGCACAGAACGGTACGGTACAGCACTGTACAGTACGGTTCGGTACGGCACTGCACAGTACGGTTCGGTACGGTATGGTAATCCCTGCATCGTTTTTCCATCGCACAACAGAACCGTGAAAATAGGCGGAGTTATCTGAAGTGACGAAAAAAAACCGCAACCGCTGTGGTGACGTAATTTCTCATGAAACACTAAACTGTAAACAGCTCCGCAACTATGGAGGAACTTGAAGCTGTGTTTTACTTCTTCGTCGGGTTTTGGTTTTATCTGAACATGAGTTTTTTTTAGCGAAATGCAAAAAGAGAGAGGAAGTGTTTGCGAAGGAAGTGTTTGAGAAGAAGTTGACAGATGCCAGAAAGAGGAGAGTTAAAAAGAGAAAGATACTTTTGCAGACAATTATGAAGACCGACAATGAAGATTTGGGCCTTAGTAGGGGAGCTCCCAATAGAGTTCGTGACCATTTTCCCGTGATCAAGGTTTGAAGGTTGATTTTGAAAGATAAAAATATATATAAAAAAATAAACTTGGGTATCTTTTTTTTAAATGCGGGCTAACTCGGCCAGAGGACAAAATCCAAGATGTCCGCCAAAACCGTGAAATCGGGCATATTTCCGCCTACGTGAATGCTACATATACATATTGGGTGTCCATATGTGGGTTTTTCTGGGCCCAGATCTTGCATCTTACATCAGTCAAGTGATATTGTGACTTAAAATGATATTAAATGATTAATGTTGACCAAAATCCAAGATGGCCGCTGCAAAAAACCATGTATTGTATATGTTCATAATTGTGCATACCATAGATTCATCGCTGGCGTCTAAATACAGTTTTACATGACTAGTGTTTTCATTTATAACCTTATTGTTACTATGAATGACTTTTTGAGCAGGTAACGAACCAAGATGGCTGCCTCTCGCCCGTTAGATAAGCAGTTATGGCTACTGTACATTGTATCTATTGCAACGTCTTTTATTTGACACATGTTCAAGGTTTTCATTTGCAATCAGTAAGAAAGAATTTATCTTTCTCTATTTTGTTTTATTATATTTACAGTGACATGACATTACATTTACAAGCAGTGATACACATTGCACAAGTAGCATATACGGTAGGGTTGAAAATGACAATAGTTGTTATAACAGTTTGTTTGTGTTGGATAGATTGAAATTGTTATTCACTGTCCGAATCGTCCGTCTCGGACCCAGACTCGACTGGATCATCCATAGTTGGGCTGCTTTCCAAAGCCTGAGTTAGTTTTTCTGGGAGTGCTGGGTGAATGTACCTCAATGGAAGACACATGCCTTCCTCGAGATGCCAGCCATGAGATAAAGGAGACGGTGGCGCATCAGGTTTTTCGTAGTTGAGCAACACGTAGGTTTGATAGTTCACTCTCTTGACTTTCAAATCGTGGGATTCTTTGTCTGGTGGAAGCCGCAGTATTGATTTCCTTTTCATTTGTCGCCACTTCCTGGCCCGAGCATCACACAGAGTGGTACTTTGTTTGTCCTTGTATATGTACCGTATGGTGTACAGCGTCATATGATCAAGCACCTGCTGAGGGACCGGTAGGTGTTTCCCTACTTCACTGAGGAACGCTCTAGCTTCAGGTGAAGTGGATGATATGTCGAAGATGGTTTTCTTCCCATGTCCAAAGAATGCTGCTGTTGTGTCTGAGCCGCTGTGGACGTGAAGAGGAACTATGATATCTGCTATTTCCTTCGGGCAGAAAGCTGTACAATCTATGAACTGCTTTTTGTACTTCATTGCGAGCACCCCTTCAGTTCTATGAGCAACATACGATGCCAATACAAGCACGTCCGTATCTTCTGCGTCGATGATAACAGGTGTTTCTATTCCAGCTTTACGTATTTGTGAGTAGATGAAGAACATGCATGTGTCTGCTTCTAACTGTTCACACTGGAAGTCTGTAACAGGCAAACCTGTCGATAGATTGACACATGTGGGCCCAACGCAGTAGACAAATTCAGTGTTAGAATAGTTTCGGTACAACACGCTGAACTCGTTTCTGAGAAAGATCTGTAGGTGCTGCTTGTTTGTTGCATTGTGGAAGAAGTCTTGAAATCCTTTGGCAGATGGGAATTTGTCCGACTGCTTGAAAAATACATTCTTGGAGCCATCTGAAAATCCAGAAGTGCTTTTTCGAAGCTTGCGTTCGCTATCCTTGACGGTCAGGGAAACATCATATCTGTCATTGACAAACACAACTTGTGATGCATATTTATGTCTGCTCATAATGACGGCGAACACCTTCGATGCGTAGTCTCCCCAGGTGTAGGAAATTCCATCAGCCTTTTCCCTGTCTTCTACCGATGGCGTAGACAAACGCCATATAAATCCCATGTCCAGGATCGCCGTGTACTTGTCTGGTGTTGGTTCCAACGCATGTAGCTTGAATTTTTCTACCAACTTAGATTTTTGCACTTTTTTCATGGTGCCGTTGATATTGAATATTGGCAGACATTCATCTGTGACTCGGTACGACATTATCTCTGACAAGGTGAAATTTTCGGTGTCATTTTCAGCAAGTGAGACAACTGCTGCCATCGCTCTGTTCTCCATTGCGTCTGACTTCATGATGCGCTCGCCAGTCTTGACTGAAGGTGGGTTGCTGAAGTTCCGTCTCAAATTCCTGTGAATGGTTGCATGGAAAGGTTTGTTGCTGCTGAACATTCTGTCTTCACAGAATGCCTTCAAGCATTTCTCGCCATCGGTGTGGACCGATTCAAAATCTTGAATGAGGTCATCAGAAGCTACCATTCCAGACTGTAGTGACTTCAAGACCTTGTTTTCTTCATTGAAAGGGTCACAGCCGAATTCAGTGATGCAGTTGTTAATATCTTGTACAGCTTGTTCGTCTTCCTTCATGCGAGTGGGAGCATTTTCACTGTGATGTCGTTTTGATTCTGATGTGCTGGCAAGATCATGCAGTGAGGATCGGACTCTATTAACATTGTTAGCATTTCGGGAATGTGACAGCAGCATCTTTTCGTTCTTCAAAATTTTGAGCCAGCCAGCTTTCATCTTTGAACCCTTGTTCATTGTCATCTCGATCCAGAGATCCAATGGCAAACATGAGTAAGGCTTTCCCGACATGGATTGAGCAAATAAGCCATCTCGCATGTATTGTGCTACATCCTCTGGGAGGGATTCCATTTCCAGCCAATACTCAACCAACCACCGTCCATATTTATCGTTGTCATAAATCTGGATCCATGGTAGCATTAAACGTAATGTCGACTTGAATTGTTCCCAGTTCTGGATTCTCAACGCATGCAGATTCATCATCAATATTTCAGTCATCTCCATAAATGTGATCCAGTACTTTGCCATTGAACCACCGGACTCCTCAATTCTATTGAACTCATCTGCCACCAATGAAATAACCTCTTGGTTGGCTTCCAGAAGTGCATAACATTCCTGCCGTTCTTCTGCTGTTGAGGAAGGATTCCGCAGGACAGTCAAGTGAGCTTCAAGTTCATCTGAGATGCTTCCCCCATTGCAGAGTCGTCATCCTCCATATCAAGGTCACGCTGAGGTTTTGAAGACTTTAGACGGGAAATGAGCTGTTTCAGTAGGCTGCTTGTTTCGTCCTCATTGAGTAAATCGTCAATGTGAGGTGGCCAGATCATTGGCGATACTTTTGCTGCTTCAGCTCTAATTCGTTGCGCTACAATTGAGACGAGTTGGTCATCAGTTGCACCTAGGCAATTTACAGCAGCTTCTATGTATGTTCCACCAGCTGACGTGTCAAAAACCATTGAGCTCTTGTTTTTTGTAACTCTTTCGTGGAAACCAATTTGGTCGCTGAATTCCGTTTGGAGCATAGATTTTATTGTGCTAGACTTCACAGTGTTCACAGTCATGCCAAAGTTCACCAGCATTTGCGTGTAGTCTTGTAGAAGGCTCTGTAGTGTTCGGAGTTCATGTCTTTCAAAAATTACAGTGCGCACATGTTTGAAAAACATTTGACGTACTTCTGCCAGTCGTACATTGTGCATGTGCAAATGTTGATCATTATAATCATGGACTTTGATGTATTTCGTCCAACATGACCGATGGTAGCGGATCTCTGTGGCAAATGGATCTGACGTGGAATCAATCAGTGTCAAAATGCGATCCCGCATATTCTCGTCGTCCAGATGGACTGTGTGACCTTTGAAGACATGCCATGCATCCATTTGTTGCATGATGTGCCACTTGTCCCGTCCAGGGTGTTTCAGGTCTTCTCCCTTCATACACCAAATACACAAATGTTTGTCTTGTATAATACCGGTTTGTGATCGTGATTGTCTCTGAGCGCAAGATGGTCCAGGTGCTTCGTCAGCTACATCATCGCTGCGAGAGATTTCTGTTTCAAAACATTTCTTTTGTCGCTTTAGTGCCTGCTCCAATTTATAGTTACTGGCCAGTTGAACTTTACACAGTTTGTGGAAATATATTCCAGCTGGTCCATTGTGCCATGGCACTGCATCAAAGACTTGACCGTATTTGTCCAATCCTCTCCATCGTTCTGCTTGTTGTTGGAGATGCTGCCAGGCTTCTGGGCTTAAGCTACTCTTTTCCTCATCACAATGCTTATGACAGAGGATACACTCACTGGAGCTTGATAGTCCTGGAGACTGGTCCTCATCTTCACTCTTTCTCTTCTTTCCTTGAATGGGTGGTGTCGCCATGGTATACTCTGCAATGAAAAATAAAACCTATTACTTACTGTACATACCGTACATCAGACAGCATGATATGAATGATGCTAATACTTAACTGAACTTAAATATTGAACAGGACAGATCTTTATCTCTTAAAGAAAGGGACTTAACTAATATTTTAACTATTATTAGTTGAATATACTTAACTGTAATGCCTTGATCCATTGTCCACCCTGGTACTCCCTGGAAATTAATACTAACAACTACCTGTGAACAAATACCTGTGAAACTTAATCAAACCATCTTGTAGATAAGGCAGCAATCTTGGTTCGTTACCTGCTCAAAAAGTCATTCATAGTAACAATAAGGTTATAAATGAAAACACTAGTCATGTAAAACTGTATTTAGACGCCAGCGATGAATCTATGGTATGCACAATTATGAACATATACAATACATGGTTTTTTGCAGTGGCCATCTTGGATTTTGGTCAACATTAATCATTTAATATCATTTTAAGTCACAATATCACTTGACTGATGTAAGATGCAAGATCTGGGCCCAGAAAAACCCACATATGGACACCCAATATGTATATGTAGCATTCACGTAGGCGGAAATATGCCCGATTTCGCGGTTTTGGCGGACATCTTGGATTTTGTCCTCTGGCCGAGTTAGCCCGCATTTTAAAAAAAGATACCCAAGCTTATTTTTTTATATATATTTTTATCTTTCAAAATCAACCTTCAAACCTTGATCACGGGAAAATGGTCACGAACTCTATTGGGAGCTCCCCTACTACCTTGTTCGTCGGCACAAACAAAGCATGCAGGTACATGTATTATTTCTGATTCTTATCACTTATGCTTTAGCTATCTTCTCTCCGGAATTGTGGTGTTACAAAATGGCGGTTGGGTCTGAACATAGCGTGACGGTTCTGTGACGATTGTGATTGACCAATCAACGGTCTGCAGTATTGCTAGCTCCACCCATAGGTCCGGGTTTGGCTCGCTTAGTACCTATCCATAGCAGGAACCAAATTTAGCATGGGTACTTAGGTACAGTACGGTTCGCTTGGCAATGGAAAAACGAAAAAACGGATTTTGGTTACAGTACGGTACCGCGGTGGAAAAGCGCCATAAGTAACCTCATCAATGAACAAGGATACAAAAAATAATTGGACAGAGACAAAGAAGGCTCATTGGAATGGTTAGGAAGAGGTCAGTTCAACCATATATGTAAACATGCATATATATATAATTTAGTTCTTCACACTTTACAATATATATATACAGACTTGGCATTTAATATGGAATATTTTTTTTGTGAGGGTGAACTTACTTATCAAGATGTCTTAGAACCAAAAGTTCATTGGAATTATGTTGAAATTATTCTAGATTTTGTTCATGTGACCTTTAAAAGAAACAAAAACCACATTTGACATTTCAAAACAAATAAATTGATCCTTGAAAGTGAAGTAAACTGACATCGAACTCAATTCATGGACAGTACTGTGTTAAACTTCTGTAGGTTTTCCAGAAGTATCTCTTTATTTTGCACATTAGCCAAAATTTTTTTTAAACAAAAACAAAAGTTAAATTACGACTGGGATTACGGACAGTAAAATTACAGTTCAGTACTTCGTGTAACCCCCGCGAGCATTCAGGAGAGCACGTACACGTTGAGGCATGCTGTTCACGAGATTTGCCAAGGGTTGGACAGGAATTGCTTGCCATGCAGTGACAATAGCCTGCTGCAATTCACGCACAGAGGTCGGCTGCTGGTCCAAGTGGTCAATTTGACGCGTTAATTCTGCCCACAAGTTCTCTATCGGATTCATATCCGGGGACATGGCAGACCACTCTATATGCTCTACACCACGGTCAGCAAGAAAGTGTTGAATCATGCGAGCACGATGAGGCCGTGCATTGTCATCTTGGAAGACAAAGTTTCCTCGAAAGGCTGCACGAGCAAATAGAAGCAATGTTTCTTCCAGAATGGCCCTGTACTTGAACTGATTCAGGTTTTCATTCAGAACAACCATGTCAGTTTTTCCCCCTGCATGAAAAGCAGCCCAAACGGTCACCCCACCACCTCCAGCTTGGACTCTTGGCACTATACAATCTTTGTTGTAGGCTTCATGCACTTGTCTGCGCACTCGGACGTGGCCATCTTGACGATAGACCAGAAATCTAGACTCGTCACTGAAGATCACGTGATTTCAGTGTCCTGGCTGCCATTGACGGTGCTCTCTGGCCCACTGCAATCGGCGCTGGCGGTGTTGTCTGGTCAGGCGTGGCTCTCTCAGGGGATGCTTGGCACAATAGCCTGCTTGAACCAGTCGTTGGTTGACTAGCCTTCTGGATACAGGCACATTTGTCAGTTGCTGCCACTCAGCCCTAAGCCGATTAGCTGACTTGGTACGGCCATTGCGGACTAACTGGTGCAGCTGGCGATCATCCCTCCTTGTGGTTCTGCGGGGACGTCCTGGCCTCGGTATTGGAGTAGGGACACCCCTCTGAGCATTTCGTTTCAGGATCTTTGACACCTGACCTTGAGTGATGCCATACTGCCGAGCAATAGCATGCTGTTTCATGCCGTCATTTCGTAAAGCCACCACTCCATGACAAACAGCATTGTCGAGTTGACGGACCATCTCCAGATGAAGCGGCAATAACTTTTGGATATGTGCAGCAGTTGTTTTCCACTAATACAGAATGCAACAACCCTTGTATACCCGACTGTGAAGCCAATCATCAAATGCACCTGTCCGTACATTTTTCCATGCCACCTGTGATATAATCCTGTTGTTGACTTCTTGCTGCGACAGACAATCAGTGACATGGTTCTTTTAACAAATAAATCACCAAAGTGTAAAAGAAACTCACCAGATTGATATACTGAGTTAAGAAAGTAAGCACAAGTCAAGATAAAAAAAATATTCCATATTAAATGCCAAGGTTGTGTGTATATATATATATATAATATATATATATTATATTATATTATATATATTGTTGCGAATATGGAATTTGGCCTCCATATCCGCTTGTAAATATTCCCCTATTTCCCCAATACTCCCCAACTATCCCCAATCCCCCATTCCCTAGTCCCATTGTCTGTAAACAACAATCAGTAGAGCCGACCTTCCCCTTTTTCCCCCATTAAATGTCGTGCCCAGGTCCACCGCATCTCACGTAGACAACTTTCGGACATCTTGCTAGTTATTCTTAGTCTATGTCAGTTAAGGACTCCTTTCCATTAATTCTGACTCTTCGTTGCACCAGAATGTGATTATATGGCACCAGTAGTGAGTTTAGGACCTTTCCCATACCTCCTTCCATCTTCTTCCCCAAACAACAACTACAACTACAACTACAACAACAATTACAACAACAACGACGCTGCGCGGGGGGAGTGTGCGTCATCACACCGGCTCGGTTAGCCGCCATTGACAATGCGCGCCGGACCATGCGCTCCACGGGGTTACCACGAAGGGGCTCCTTGTCAGTCCCCCGTCAAGGGCGGAGCCGGTAACCCCCCCCGCACGCACCCAATGAGAGGCGACGTGCCGATTCCATCTGGGGCGGAGCTAACGAGCCGAGGGCGTGTCACTCCCCGCCGGAGATACAAAGGACTCACCGGATGTGAGGTCAGATGCGCCCCCAGCCTGAGCAGACAAGTCACCATCTCCGAGCGCTGTGACCTTCCCGCATCTCTGGACCGGACCGAGTCGATTCTGCCTCGAGCCCAGGTGCACCTGGAGCCATCGATCCTGCCTTTCCTAGCCATCAAACCCCGTGTGAGTCAGCCTTTTGTCCCGTTTATCTGTCGTCTGTTGGGAATAATATAAGAGTGTATCTAAGTGCTTGTCTTTCTATGCTGTACCTCTTGTAGTTGTAATCTAACCTTCCGCCTTAATATAATCTCCTCCGGAGGTCTTGAGAACTGAACCCTGGGTGTCGTGTCATTTGAAACCCAGCCGTGTGTCCTTTTCCTTTATTGCCTTTATTGACCTAGCGTAGCGCGATTAGTCAACGTTCGAGTATAATCGGGTAACTTGTGCAGACGTGGTCATACCAAAACCGCTCGGTAAATAACATCTAAGCCACGTCTGTAACAATTGGTGTCGAGGAGTGGAATTCGGACCCGGGACTAAATTTATTAGGCCCAAATTTGTAACAATTAGAATCGATTCGGAGCGCGTTTCCCGCGCGTTGTTAGGCCCAAACCAGGGAGGGAGAATCGATTCAGAGCGCGTTTACTGCGCTCGACGAAATTATAACGGCCGAAATTTGTTTTGTTGTATAAAAACCCGAATTTTGAAAGTCGCGCTATGGCAGACCAAGACAGCTGGGGTCCGGTAGGGGAGAGTGAGGCAGGGTCGGTCCAGGACCAAATTGAGGGACATGAGGGACAGGAGGAGACCGAAGCAGCGAGGGTAGCAGACGCACAAAATAGCGTCGTTGTGCCCGACATTGCGGGCGCGCAAAATGGCGCCTCGCAGATGGCCACGGCGTCCACGCCCGCGACCGTGGCAGCGCCGCCGATGGATTGGGGCCTATTTATGGAGAAAATGAAGGCCCTTATGGCCCAGAATAGTGAGCGATTGGAGAACTGGATGGATGCTCAGAGTGAGCAAATGGGGGTAATGAGGGACGAAGCGAGGGGTACTGGTGAGAAGGTAGACAAAAATTTTGAGGGGTTAGACGATGGGATAAAAGAGGTGAGAAATGGGTTAACGGGGGTAGAAAACAGAATGACCGCTCAAGAGAATCAGATAGAGGGAGTGAAAAATGGGTTAGAGGGGTTAGAAAACAGGATGGAAGGCAAATTGAGGGACATGAGGGACCAAGCGGAAAGGGAAGTTAACCAAATGGGGCAGCAGATAGAGGGGGTCAGAATGGGGGTATAAACCAAACTGGATGCTCACAGGGAGGAAATGGAGCAGATGAGGGTGGCATCTGGGCAGGAGATGCAAGTGATGGGAGAGCAGATCAGAAGAGGAGTGGGTGAGGAGGTCGGAGGAGTGCGCGAGGAGGTGAGGCACTGTAAGGAGCACATGGAGAAGGAGGTGAGAAAGGGGACTGTAAAGTTACAAGGGGGCATAGAGGACCTGACGCAGGAGGTGGAGCAGCTGACGGTGGGACAGACGGAGTTAGTGGAGCAGGTTCAAAGGAACACTGCGGTATTAGGAGGTTTAAAAGCGACACAGAGAGAACTAAAAGATGACTTGGTGGCGACGAAGAGGGAATGTCAGATGGTACGTGAGGGACTGACAACGAGGTTGGACGAGGTGATAGAGGTAATGGAGACGAAGGACCGGCAGGTGAGGACGCACATGGAAACGGTCAAGGTAGCCTTGGAGGACGAGCTTGAGGAGACGTACCGGGGAATAAAAGAGGTGAAGCACAAATTAGAAGAAGTGGAAGAAGGGATGAGCGAAATTAAGAAGCGACGGAGAGGGGATAAGAAAGAGATAAAAGAGGAGATAAAAGAATTGGTCCAAAGTCTGTGTTTGGATCGTGATGATGTGCTCATTAACCGGATGAGGGATTCGCAGGTGATGGAGGAGAAGCGAAGAGGAAGAGGACCCGGTGTAAGTGGTGACCAATATGGTCGTGCGTATGATGCGCCAGGGGATTTAAGGAGCTTGGGGGTCGAGATGGACCCGGGTGTTCGTGAGAGGCCGTTGGTGAAGTGTGCGACAGGTCTGGTGTGCGAAAAAGGAGGTGTGCGAGGAAGTCCGACTCTGGGGTGTGTGAGGAAAAAGTGCGTGCCAAGGAGTAGTGAGGGTGCTGGCGAGAGTGAGTCGGTCGTAGCGCGTGTGCGAGGGGGCACATGGAAGCGCGGTGTGGTGAGTGTTACAGAGGGTGTGACGGGAGAGTGTGCGCGAGAAAGGTGTGTGACGGACAGGTGCATGGGGAAAGAGTGCGCTGTCAAAGGCAAGGAAGAATGCACACCTGTGGTGAGTGTTACAGAGGGTGTGACGGGAGAGTGTGCGCGAGAAAGGTGTGTGACGGACAGGTGCATGGGGAAAGAGTGCGCTGTCAAAGGCAAGGAAGAATGCACACCTGTGGTGAGTGTTACAGAGGGTGTAACGGGAGAGTGTGCGCGAGAAAGGTGTGTGACGGACAGGTGCATGGGGAAAGAGTGCGCTGTCAAAGGCAAGGAAGAATGCACACCTGTGGTGAGTGTTACAGAGGGTGTGACGGGAGAGTGTGCGCGAGAAAGGTGTGTAACGGACAGGTGCCTGAGGAAAGAGTGCGCTGTCAAGAGTAAGGGTGAGTGCGCTGTCAAGAATGGAGGTGAGAGTAGTGAGAGTGACAAGGAGAGTGAGTTGGTTGTAACAGGTGAGCGAGGATGTACACCTGGGATGGAAGGATGCACACCTGGAATGGTAGAGCGTGAGTGGGAATGCACGCTGGAGTTGGTGGTGAGGCACATGGTTGGGTGTGCGAATGAGGGCACACCTGTGATTGTCACAGAGGAGGTGACCGAGGAGGGGGCGCGAAGCGGTGTATTGGTGAGGTGTGCGAGCAACGAATGTGTGCCACAGTGTTCGGTGGTCAGGTGTGTGACCAAGGCTGTGAGTGGAATGGGTGTACCGAGGTGTGTAAGGAAAGGTACGAGGAGCATGGGCACGGCTGGATGTGTGAGCAAGGAACGGGCTGCGGGGTGTAAGCATGCAGGTGAAGCATCGACGTTACACGGGTTAGAGGTTAGAGCGACTTTTAGCCGAAGCGGGCCCTCGGTGCGTGCCGGGCCTCGCTTTGAACGGCCGCGTCCAGGCTCCACTAGGTGGAGCGGGCAGCTGGATAGGAAGGGTCGTCATGGCGACCACGTTTTGTGGAGACGTGCCGGCAGGTCGAGATCGGGACATTGGATGGCTCCACGCCGAGGGGGTGCGTGGGATCTCGGCCCGGGTAAGCCCCCGTCCCTGCCCCGAATGCCGGACGCATCCAGCCGCAGGCACAAAACAACCAGCATCCATTGCTTGGCTTTACGAAGCCGGGCTTTGGACAGGAATTGGCGCACCGAGAGGCAGTAGTGAGTAGACTGGGTGATGAGGGTAGTGTTTTGGCCCCGAAATTAGAAAAAAACTAAATTTGATGATTGGCAAAGGATTGGCAGTAGTGATTGGCAGATGATGGGTAGTGATTGGCAAATTTTTGATTTGTTGAAATTGGATGTGCAAAATTGGTAGTGAGAGACCCCCGATGTGGTGGGATGGCAAATCCACCATCCTTCCCATGTGGGGGCAAAGGAGCAATAGCTTATGGGGTTGATGGCAGTGGAAACTAGCCCGGGTGGGTTAGGTTATATTGTAGGGATCTAGAAGATATTGACATTAGGTAACGTTAAGTTTAGTTAGTGACTGATACCTGTAGTGGGGACGCAGGTAGATTAGTGGGGATGATAATGACGTGGGAGCGCAATAGTTTAAAGGGACGACTGGGAAGCGCAAGTTTCAGAAGGGAGTAGTTAGCTGAGATGATGCCGTGTGTGTGAGAATTGAACAGGTGTGATTGCACAGGTGTGCAACTGGACAGGTGTGAGGAGCAGTGTATGAGTAGTGAGTGTTGTGGATCAGCGCGAATGCGCTTGGGGAGAGAAGGGTGCAGGTGGCACCAGGTGTGAGAGCACAGGTGTGCAGGTACAGGTGTGTGGAGAGAGTTGGAGTAAGTGGTACGGAGTGGTGTGCATGGTGCGAAGGTGTGGATGGGGGAAGAGTGGACCCCTTTCACGAGTACCCGGGGCGGGTAGTGTAAGTGTTAGGTAGAGGGTACAGGTAAATTGTGGTTGGATATTGGCATTTGTGGTGCGGTTGCAGAATGGTGTTGTGGATGGGTGCATTAGTGTTGTGGAAATGGCTGGGCGTGTAGCCTGTTAGTGTGTGTAGTTGGTTGGGCACTCCACCACTGTGAGGATGTCGGCCAGGTGAGGCCGCAGGTGGGCTCTGGGAGCCGGTAGAGTTGTGGATGGGGCCCGAGGATCCGGAGGACGGACCCGGGTAGCCCAGTGCCAGAGAGGGCACCGAGTGGGGAGAGTGCCAGAGGGCCTTCCCCAGGTAGTTAGGTTAGGGTAAGGAGCAGGTAAGCTCGGAGGCAACTGCAGTGGTGGAGGTGTGCAGGTGGGTAGACCCACTGGGAGAGGTACACGCCACAGCCCAGAAATTGTGCGAGGGCACCGGGAGATGAATCGGGGGAGTGAGACCCCAAATTGAAGAGCACCACAGTTTGGCCAATGGGAATTGGTTTTTAGAACCCATAGTGTAAGAGGGCCAATGGTTTGGCCGGAGAAAGACCCCGGGTAGTGTAAAGTTGTTGAAGTCATTTAGGAAATAGTTAGGATTGATGAACCTGTCGCACCATACGCAGCCACTTACCTGTGGTGATGATGATGACTCCACACCTGTGTTTTCTTTGTTTTGTTGCAGGAAATGAAATTGCTGTTGGATTTGTGAGACGCATCACGACGTGGATGAGACATTGGGGTGATTCCATCTCTCCCTCCCTAGGAGGGACTGATGATGAATTGGTAATGGCAAATTTTGATGTTGAGTTGAAAATGGCAAATTTTGATGAGAGTTGAAAATGGCAAATTTGATTGGTTAGGAGGGAGAGAAGACGAATTTGGTTTATGGGAGGAACGGGGAAGACAGTAGGGATGTTTGTTGATTTGTAAAGTAGATGTTTATGGGTAGTGTTGTGTTTTGTGGATACAGTAAGGGGTAAGGGAGGGGCCATGTAGGTTACCTGGTGGGGGGGGGGGGGGGGCGTACGGTAGGAACGTACCTGTCTCACCTGGTTCCCATGTGCCCCCAGTGTGCATCATCTTATATTGCGTGCACTTTTGCGCCCTTACCACCTTACTCACTTGTCTGCTTCTTTTGTCTCCCACCTCCGAGGATCTGGTTTTGGGGCAGAGAGAGAGGAGAGAGAGGTGCTGGCTTCGCAGTTGTGGGCCTGCACTTTCGCTGCTTGCTGCTGGGATCGATACACCATATGGACCGCAATGTTTGTGGCCACCCACAATGGACCGCAGTTCTTTTGCGGCCAAGCACCACCCGTGGATGGACCTATGGGTCAACGTGGCACCTATGCCATACAGGTGAACCACTTATAGTTGGCCCCCTGACGGCCACAATAAAGAAATGGACGCGGTTAGCGCCTTTCTTTATTTTGTTTAAAAGAAGTAAGAAGGCCAAGTGCACCACATGAAGGCAAGACCAGCGGCAGAACATCGGCCGGCTGCGACACCACCGGTGATTTGTAAACACTTTATTGGTGCACCGGATGGTGCTCACTGTGTGATGGGGTGGTGCTTGATGCTTGGAAGGGGTGCTCTGCACATTATTAAAGGCCGTAGGCCACAGAGCACTCGTGGGTTGGTGTATCGATGCTAGCATGCGTGCTCTCTCTATGCATAACATCTGCATGTGTTCCTCCAAAAACAGGTCCTGGATCGTAGTGTAAATATCAGCGTAGTCTTGTGTAAATAATGCTCCCTACCGGCTGTATGTTTAGTTTGAGAATTCTTTCCGGATTCGGTTATCCTGTGGGTGTGTTTCTGTGAGGAGAAGGGTGCAACGTCGCAGGGGGACATATTTACTCATTTGTGAATATCTGTAAAACTGTCGCACTCAGGGTAGAGTTAATAGTAGAGGGAACTACATTGCGTGCCACACTAAAGTAGGTAAAAATTTATCGGGTCGGGACGCCCCGAGGGTAGAGAAGGGTGCAATGTTGCGAATATGGAATTTGGCCTCCATATCCGCTTGTAAATATTCCCCTATTTCCCCAATACTCCCCAACTATCCCCAATCCCCCATTCCCTAGTCCCATTGTCTGTAAACAACAATCAGTAGAGCCGACCTTCCCCTTTTTCCCCCATTAAATGTCGTGCCCAGGTCCACCGCATCTCACGTAGACAACTTTCGGACATCTTGCTAGTTATTCTTAGTCTATGTCAGTTAAGGACTCCTTTCCATTAATTCTGACTCTTCGTTGCACCAGAATGTGATTATATGGCACCAGTAGTGAGTTTAGGACCTTTCCCATACCTCCTTCCATCTTCTTCCCCAAACAACAACTACAACTACAACTACAACAACAATTACAACAACAACGACGCTGCGCGGGGGGAGTGTGCGTCATCACACCGGCTCGGTTAGCCGCCATTGACAATGCGCGCCGGACCATGCGCTCCACGGGGTTACCACGAAGGGGCTCCTTGTCAGTCCCCCGTCAAGGGCGGAGCCGGTAACCCCCCCCGCACGCACCCAATGAGAGGCGACGTGCCGATTCCATCTGGGGCGGAGCTAACGAGCCGAGGGCGTGTCACTCCCCGCCGGAGATACGAAGGACTCACCGGATGTGAGGTCAGATGCGCCCCCAGCCTGAGCAGACAAGTCACCATCTCCGAGCGCTGTGACCTTCCCGCATCTCTGGACCGGACCGAGTCGATTCTGCCTCGAGCCCAGGTGCACCTGGAGCCATCGATCTTGCCTTTCCTAGCCATCAAACCCCGTGTGAGTCAGCCTTTTGTCCCGTTTATCTGTCGTCTGTTGGGAATAATATAAGAGTGTATCTAAGTGCTTGTCTTTCTATGCTGTACCTCTTGTAGTTGTAATCTAACCTTCCGCCTTAATATAACCTCCTCCGGAGGTCTTGAGAACTGAACCCTGGGTGTCGTGTCATTTGAAACCCAGCCGTGTGTCCTTTTCCTTTATTGCCTTTATTGACCTAGCGTAGCGCGATTAGTCAACGTTCGAGTATAATCGGGTAACTTGTGCAGACGTGGTCATACCAAAACCGCTCGGTAAATAACATCTAAGCCACGTCTGTAACAATATATATATATTTACATATATGGTTGGCTCAGGAGATGTGATGTATGTTGTGTTTACCTTTTTACCAAAACGATTCCCATGTAAATCACTGACAGATGTATACAGAATCGGTTTGTACGAAATACCGTACGACATTCCATCAATCCTGAATTGCTCAGAAATGTTATGTCTCTTTGCACTCGAAGATGAAAGTAGCTGCGGATGGGTATTTTGAATCATTCCAAGACATTTCACAGATTCTTGACGGGATCAAAATCGTGCAATTTGACTGGGCAGAAAGACATTCTACTTTGTAAAACAATGTTACACAAACTGAACTCAACACATGATGGCAGTTTCATTCTCGAGTGTTGGTTGCACCTTTATCCAGAGAGAGAGGGAGAGAGAGAAAAAATAATTAATCAGTTCATTCCAATCTTTCCGAATCACCTGCTAATACCATCAAGCATTATAATTATCATTTCTAACCAAATTTATTCCATCTCGCCATGTTGCACATTCTCGGCACCATCTCTAGCTGGCACTGTTGTTCAAACGGGACGTGTGGATTTTTTGCTCATTACGTCTCTGCCACATCGAGTTCCTTACTATGATCTGCTTCAAATGGAATGGGTATCGGTGCCGAAGCAGCTACAGCTCTTCTGTAGTGGATCGTGTACTGACTTGCAATCCTCATTGTTTGCATTGAAGGGAAGTCTGTGTACGTGCGATCTGCATCGATAATGTTGTCTGAAAGAATGACGCTTAACAGCGGGCTCACAGGATGTACCTTGAGGTACGCACACTCACCCATTGAGCTGTGAGCTGCCTAGCCCGGGCTCGAATCCCGACGCAGCTATGAACTGTCATGGTGTTTCACAGGCAGGGTGATTCATATATGTGTGTGCTATCTCTGGGATAGACATTAAGCGGGTGTCATTATTTGTCATTACTTGGTGGATGTTAAAGATTCCACGGTGTCCTTCGTGAAGAGTAGGCGAGCTGTCAGCACCATGAACAAATTCCTGCTCCTAACCAGCAGAGGGCACCGCATCAGCGGCACAGCCACACCCTCAGCCAGTGATGCTACCCCGCAGTCTTGTGCTGCACACGGACGAAGAGGACAAATACCTTTACCAGCTACTGTACCAAAGTCTAACGTGTCACTTGTTGTCTTTTGTAATTTTCTTTTTAGAAATAAATTCCAGGAAAATGGAAGAGAGAAATTGTAGGAACGCACAGCCAGTAAGGACAAGTAGAAGGTAGACACAACGAGGAGATGAACTAACAGGAGGAGAGAGAAAAGGGAAAGGAACATAGCAACATGCAAGGATCACAGAAATTTGAAGGAAAGAGATGATGGAAGGTTAAGTAGAATGTAGAAGAACATAAGGTATGGAGGGAGGGAGGATGACCTGTGGTCATGGTGGTGAACTGGAGGCAGGACAACTATCGGGGATGCGTCTTCACGTTGGTTGTACTGCCCGGCCCCCACTCCTCTCTCTCCTCCCACCCCCCACTCCCCTCTCCCCCCACCCCCCACCCCCCTCTCCTCCCACCCCCCACTCCCCTCTCCTCCCACCCACCACAAGTCTGTGGGCCAAATCTTCCCCATGCTTCCCTGCTGCCCGAATTTGTCAGGGCAGAGCAGTGCGGTCACCGTCAGAGTACCGATCGGTCCCCATGGACCGGCCCTTTCCCTCATGTCTCTGTTCTCTGTCTCTGTCTCTGTCTCTCTCTCTCTCTCTCTCTCTCTCTCTCTCTCTCTCTCTCTCTCTCTCTCCATCTCTCCATCTCTCCATCTCTCCATCTCTCCATCTCTCCATCTCTCTATCTCTCTATCTCTGTCTCTGTCTCTGTCTCTGTCTCTCTCCCCTGACTTCGTGGTTTGTCTTCGTGGATGTGGGGGATCTCTGGGTCGCTTTTGTGAGATCGATCGGCTGTCTCCGTCCACGGGCTTGTTCAAGAGAACTTTCCTGAGCTATACAACAACAACAACAACAACAACAACAACATCAACATCAACTGGAGGCAGGAGTGGGATTGAACAGTCTGATTACCTGTTTCCACAAGTAGGATTAGAGAGGAACAAAGGAGTGGTGCTGAGTCTTGAACCGGGATTCTGGGAGTTTCATAAGGAGTGGGTTGTTGGGAGAATGCGTGTGACCTGGATGGAGAGGTGAGGGACAGAGGGATGAAAGAGCAGATAGAAGGGAAAGACCTGAGGAGAGGCAGTATGGAAACCAAAGGCCACCAACCTGTGTGCGATGAGAGCGAGAGAGACAGAGAGAGAACCAGAACCAGGTCCTGTGTTTCTGCTTCATTGTGGGAGATGCCAATGATGCTGAGAGTGTTCTCCAAAAAACCAATGCAACTAGTCTGTTTTTGATGATTTATTAAGTACTTTGACAGGATATTTCACAGTACTGCACACTTGAGCAGCCTTGACTTGCGTATGTATACCAAATCAACCAGACAAACAAAATATACAAAAAGAGGGAGCGGAAGACAAGATGGGGAGAGAAGGGGAAGCACACAACCACAACATTTGAGAGCAGGGAGAAGTGTGGGATGGAGAGGGCTTGGGGGCAGGAGGCATGGGAAGGGGGGGGGGGGAGGGGGGTGGGAGAAATATAAAACACAAGGGGAGCGAAATTAGCAGGGGTAGAAGAGATCAAGGTTTTGGATAGGGGAGGATAAGAGATGGTGGTGAACAGCTGTTTTAAAGACCTGGAGGGTGGAGTGGGATTGAAGAGAGTGAGGGAGTTTGTTCCAGGGGCGGGAGAAAAGAGGAATGAAGGAGTGAAGGTGAGCAGAAAGTCTTGATTTTGGCAGTTTAACCATAAGAGGGTTGCAGGCAGATCTTGTGCGACCTGTAGGAATATTTGGGGGACAGAGCCCAGAGAGGGCTGGGGAGGCAAGGCCAGAGAGGAGTCGGTAGAATACGGAAAGACCACCAACCTGCCTGCGGTGAGTGAGTGAAAGGCCCTTGGAGTTAGCTTCATCGCGGGAGATTCCAATGATTCTGAACGCTTTGGTTTCAACAGCGTGAAGACGGGCTAGGTGTGAGGCAGGAGCACCAGACCAGAGGGGAGAGCAGTATTCCATAGAGCTGCGGATGAAAGCCTTGTATGTGGTGAGGAGCTCAGGTGTGCCAAGGAAGGACTTCGCACGACGGAGGATGCCCAGTCGGCGACTGGCTTTGGAGGCCAGATTTGAAATGTGGTTTTCCCAGGAAAGATCATGGCAAATAGTGAGACCCAAAAGCTTGAGTGACAGAACTTCTTGGAGAGGATTATTCAGAAAGTGGATGGGAGGGTTTTCCAGTCGATCTTTTCGGAGAGACATAGTAAGAGTGTGAGATTTGTCAGGATTGAAAGACATGTTCCACTTGTTTGACCAGTCTGTGATTTTGTCCAGGTCTGCAGAGAGTGAGGAGGCTGCAGACTGCCGATCTGAGGGATGAGGAATGGAGCGACAGAGAGTAGAGTCGTCAGCAAAGAGATAGAGAGGATTTTCAAGAGAGTCAGAGAGATCATCGATGAAGACCAGAAAAAGCACAGGGCCCAGAACACTACCTTGGGGAACTCCAGCCTGAACAGGAAGAGGAGAAGAGAGAAACCCATTCAGGGCCACACGTTGACTACGACCAGAGAGGAAGTCCGCCAGCCATGCGTGGAGATTTCCATGGATACCAAAGGAGGAGAGTTTGGTGAGCAGAGCAGGGTGCCAGACCGTATCGAAGGCACGTGAAATGTCAAGGGAGACGGCTCTAATTTCCTGTTTGGCGTTGAGGACCTCCATCCATTGTTGAGAAAGCAGAAGCAGCATGTCCAGAGTAGAGTGACCAGGTCTGAAACCAAATTGATGATCAGAGATCAAGCCGTTGGAGAAGAGGAAAGATTTCATATCTGAAGCAATGATGGATTCCATGACTTTGCTGATAATTGGGAGAAGGCTGATTGGTCTGTAGCTGCTGGGATCTGTTTTTGCACCTTTTTTGTGCAAAGCGGTGATGTTGGCTGATTTCCAAGCAGATGGCAGATGGCCTTGAGCAAAAGAGAGGGTGAAGAGAACAGAAAGAGGGAGTGAAAGAGCGGAAGCACATGATTTTAGGACCCGTGGGCTGATGCCGTCAGGACCAGTTGCAGAATCAGAGTCGAGGGTTGACAGAAACTTTTCCACCTTGTCAGGAGGAAAGGACACAGAGTCCAGGAGCAGCTGGGTACGACTGGGTACGGTGGGTACAGAGAGGGATGGGTTTGGGACACAAGATTTAGAGGCAAACACAGAGTTGAGGCATTCAGCTTTTTCACGTGCGGAGTCAGCCGTTAAGCCGTTTGAGGTGAGGGAGGGGATGGAGGGGGAACAAACACCAGAAACAGATTTGACCAGACGCCACCAGGATTTGGAAGAGGGAGACAGATAAGAGAGTTCGGTCTTGAGAACGGTGAGATATTGTTTCCTGGCTCTCCCGAGGGTGGACACACACTTGTTTCGGGCTTTGTGAAAGGAAATTAGATTTCCTTCCGTTGGATTTGCTTTCCAGGAGACGAAAGCAAGTTGTTTCAGGGCAACAGCCTCACCACAAGAATCTGTGTACCATGGACGGGAGGAAGGGTGTGACAACTGAAGACGAGATGGGATAAAGCTGTGCATGAGAAAGAGCAATTTACTTTGAAAGAATTTCCAGGATGAGTTGATGTCAGAGGCAGTAGAGATGGGAGACCAGTCCAGATGATTGATGGCTGCTTGAAGACCGTGCCAGTTGGCCTGAGTGAAATGCCAGACTCGTCGACGCTGAGGAGGCTCTCTGAGAATGGTCAGAGAGATGTCCACTTTGACAAGCACATGATCAGATGAGCCGATTGGAGCAGAAGAAGAGCAGCAGACATTTTCAGGGAAGTTTGTCATAACCAAATCCAGAAGAGAAGATGCTCCGTTGACTGAGATCTGGGTCGGGAAATTGACAGATTGTGTCAGTCCCAGTGAGTCGCAGAAGTCCTTTGCTGAAGAGCCATGGCTGGTGAGAGAGGTACCCACACCCAGCCAACTGGCATGGTGACAATTGAAATCACCACATATGAGGAAGAGAGAGTTGGGATGGGTAGATAGAAGTTGGTCCATATTATCAGACAGCGAGATGTAGATGGAGTCATCGCTGTTTGGTGGACGGTACAACACACATATGAACAAAAGGTGGGAGCGAAGGGGAAGCCGTAGCCAAAGGTATTCCTGGGGGTGAGGTGGAGAGAGGGCAGTGGAGGGCGAGTGAGGAAGAGTTTTTTTATAAAGATAGCAACCCCACCTCCAGGACGAGGCTCAGGTATATCATACCGGAAGAGGGAGTAACCTGGGAGAGATACCAAGGCATCAGAGACATCATGAAGGAGGAAAGTTTCTGTTAAGCAGATCACATCTGGTTTGTCAGAAGCAACCTGTATGGAGAGATCAGTCAAGTTTGAGCGAAGGCCCCGGATGTTTGAGGTCCATACCGTTAATGAAGAGGAAGGGGGAGCATCGGGTCCAGAACAGGGGGGGGGGGGGGGGAGGGGTAGGGTAAGATGTGGAAGAGGAGGAAGAGGTAGGGAGAGCTGTTGAAGGTGTGTCAGAGATTTCAGAGATTTCAGAATAGCTTGGAGAAAGGGAAGAATGGGGCGGACAAAAGGTTTGATGGAGATTGGGTGAGGCACAGTGAGGTGTTATTTGAGGAGGAGGAAGAGCGAGGCAGAAGGTTGGGGGAGATGAAGGTGAAAGTTGGAAGGGGGAAGAAGCAGGGAGGATGCTTTGAGGAGGAGGGGTGAGAGGGGAGTCTAGGAGGGGAGGAGCGAGGGAGAGTCTCGGAGGGGAGGGGTGTGGGGGGAGTTTAGGAGGGAGGGGAGGGAAGGGGCAAGGGGGGAGATTTGAAAGGGATGGGTGATGTTGAGGATTTGGAGGGGAGGGGTGAGATTGGATTTTGAAAAGTGTACGATTCATGGGAAACGAACATTTTTTGCAAAATGAGTTTGAGACCTTCGAGTCAAAAATATGTTTGAGGACACTGAAGGAGGGGTGGAGTTCTGGATAGTTTAGGGAATGTAGAAAGGAGGAACTGTAAGAGATGGTATTATATATATTTTTTGGAATGAATAGATTTGATGAGCAAGACGAAAGCATCCTTTTGTAGGAAAAGAAGAAAAGGGTGTTATAATATATGAGAGAAAATAGTTGTTCAGGGGAGAGATTATACATTTCTAATCACGTGATCGCGTGATCGCGAACAAAGAACGAACGAACAAAAAAGAACAACAAATAAACGAATAACACCTGGGAAGGAAATATTTTTTTGGGTTTTTTTTTTTTTTTTTGAGTAGAGATATTAAACAAGGAGGTATGGGGTGAACGACTGGGACGAAACAGAGAACGAAAATAAATGCAGCGCATTCGACGAATCGCTGAGAGAAAAACAAAACCACAAGGTCGGAGACGGTACGGTAGCCAAACCTACGAGTACTAGGCCGCAGAATACTCGATACGCATTAACCGACGATTGTGTATACATGTACGAAAAATTAGCTCCGAAAATTTTCCAAAAGATACGCTATAGGTACACACACCGAAAGATAGATACAGTCTCGACAAAAACACAATTGAGAAGGATCACTTAGCTTCGAAAGCATGAGCGCATGGAACAGCTTCGAAAAGACGTGACCTCGCCGTGACCTCGTAGTCAATTTGACAGTGGATGTTCCCTCTCCCCCCTATAGTGTGCAATTACTTAATTACCCAGGAGTCTCTTCAAGGCCATGAACATCAATTTAGACCCGAAGGTACCAGTTAGGCCATTGCTTGAGACTTCTTTTTGGGAAATATTTATATGGTCGTATATCATAAAAAAATATGTGGACCTAAATCTCACCAATTGAATAGGCCTATTCCTACTTATTGTGTAATTATTTGGATAGGCTGCGCGTTAATTAACAGTCTGTGAGCCAGAAAACGTAATCCAAGCGTTGGAACAAATGAGACAACTTTGGGGAAGCTCAAAAGATCCTTGTTTTTTCTTCTTTTTTCAAACGCAGCCGCAAAGACTCCATGGCAATGGCTTTCAGTGCATCTTGCTTCTGAGCTTTGCTCACCAAGTTACCGCTCGGATCGATTTCTCACGGTTGTTATGGAAACTCCCCAAAGGATGAGAAGGTAATTGGCCAAAGCTGACCATAGGGTTATAATCTGGCCACTGCGGGAGGGTTCTTCCATCCATTCCTCCACCTGGTACATGAGTAATTGTTGGTTTGTTTTTGTGGTTTCGTTCGTCGACATGAGTTGTTCATGAAGCAGGCTCCTGATGGAGGTGCACGATGTTTCCCGCTGGTTCAGTGTTGTCTCGTCATTGCCAGACTCCTTTGAATTGTGATGTGCGGTTCACAGCAAGCTTGGGAATGCGTTTTTGCTTTGTAAGCTCAACATGGGCGATTCTACCTTTGACATTGCTCGATGTGTTCAAATTCTTCATGTCTCACAGTGAGGGGAATGGAGGAGGTGGGTTGCAGTGGAGGGTTGGGTGAACTGGAGGGCAGTGAGGGATGACGGTTGTGCAATGTGGTGGTGGAGGAAAAATAAGAGGTGGGAATGTTTGTGTTAATTTGTTTTGATTGCTGTTACTTCATGTTTTTTATATCCCGAAGTAGGAATAACAGACAATTTGTTATAAATCGACAGACGACAACATTTCTTTCAAAATTACGATTTTGTATTTTATGCAGCAAGAACTCCAAATTTATTTGGATCTCCGACATTTCCTTTGCTGTTTAACTTGGTTATAACGAGAAGAAATTTCCTTAACTATATATTCGTTTTGGGCATATCTTGCTTTTTCTTTTCTTGCAGACATTGTCGAGGCTCATGGAAGAGCAAGTGCTAATACAATGAATGGATCAGGATGTAGCAGGATAAAAGGAAGATCAGAGAGAAGGGGGAAACACCAACAGCAGAGCCAAGGTCCAGTTAGAGTGAGGAAGACAAACAATTGGTGTGAGGAGGAATGTGGGGGGGGGGGGGGGGCAGCAGAGCATTGCGGGGTGGTCAAGAGGGATACAGAATCAAACTCTGAGGAAGAAAACTGGAAATTTGGAAGGTGGAGGTGGAAAGAGATGTGGAAAGAGAGGGATTGGGGTTTAGTGGGAGGTGGTTAACCAGGGTAGAAAAGGTCATGGTTTTGGATTGGGGATGATCTGAGGTGGTGGTGAACAGCTGTCTTGAAGACCTGGAGGGAATAATGAGATTGAGAGGATGTGCAAGATGATTCCACAGGCGGAAAAGAAAGAGAAACAAATGAGTGGAGGTGAGCAGTGAACCTGGATTTAGGTAGTTTCACCAGAAGGGGGTTGATGGTGGACTGTGTGCACTCTGCAGAAACCTGGGGGGCAAAGCACAGAAATAGCAGAGGGTCCAAGACCAGCAAAGAGGCCGTAGAAGACAGAGAGACCACCGACGTGTCTGCGATGTTGAAGTGATAAGCCCATAGACTCAGCTTCATCGCAGGAGATTCCAATAACCTTACAAGCCTTGGTTTCCATTGCATCAACCTGAGAAGGATGTGAAGCAGGGGAGTCCTCCCAGAGGGGAGGGCAGTACTCCATCAAGCTGCGGATAAAAGCCTTGTAGGTGGATAGGAGTTCAGGTATGCCAGGGAAGGACTTTGTACGATGGAGGATGCCCAGGGAAAGGCTGGCTTTTGAGGCCAACTTTGCCCAAACATGATCATGGCTGATAGTGAGACCCAGGAGTTTGAATGACTGAACTTCTTTATGGTTCTCTTCAAATACATGATGCATTTAGTTGGGCTGATAGGATAGCCAAAATGTATGCACATTCACCTCAGAGTTGTCAAACCTGAGTTCGAATCTCGACTCAGCTATAAACTGTAACTCTGGTGTTTCACAGGCAGGGCGTGTGTGCCGTCCTTTGGCTGAACGTTAAGCCGGCTGTCCCGTCTGCCAGCATTACTTGATGGATGTTAAATATTACACTGTGTTTTCACAAAGACTAAGTGAGTGTTCTCCAGCACCTTGAATAAATTACAACTTCCTGCCCAAATCACCTCCAGTCGAACATCAGGCTGGCAAAAGTAGTCGTAGTAGGAGAAGCAGTAGTAGTAGTAGTTTCGCATTTGATGACTTGTGAAACTTTGATTCCTGTTAACATTTATAAACTTCAAATGAAATAGAAATAGTGCACGATAGAGTTTTTGTGTTAATACCAGGCCTAGGATTTCCGCTTTACCTCGTTCACCATATACTATGTAACATATTAATGTGGTGTTTCTATTCCTTCATTACAAATTATGAGGGGGAAGGGGGAAACCCAATTACCTGGGATCATTACTGCGCCAATGATGAGGAGCAATGAAAAATAAACAGATTTTAATAAAACGATAAACTTAACCATGACGCACAAACTTCTTGTTTTCCTGTAAAAATCCCGAGCTGGAAAAATTCTTTTTACCGTACTCCCCCTTTATAGTGCAGATAAACGAACATTATTGTGATAAACGCAGTGAATGAAATGACTTGTGAATATATACAAGTATATACATATGTATGTATGTGTATATATATATACAGTATATATATATATATATATATATATATATATATATATATATATATATATATATATATATATATATATATATATATATATATATATATGTACAGTCATGTGAAAAAGTAAGTACACCCCATGTAAAGTTTTGACTTTTTCAACATATTTCAACATACAGCTATTTGATCTTCATTTCAACAATATTGACAGATAATGGTGATATAATATAACAAATATCATGAAACATTTACATTTTGTAGTCCATTGAATAATTTAAATAAACATAAATGCAAATTTCGCATGTGGAAAAACTAAGTACACCCCTGCATTTATCACTACTTCAAATACCTAAAATTAGAATCAGGTGCACCAGCTCAGGTGCAAATGATTAGAACATCATTAGAGAATATCTTGGAGGAACCTGTCTTATTTAAACCTCAGACATTTAGTTTGGTTTGCTCTTTGTTGTTGAAGTGTGCGGCGTCACCATGCCTAGATCAAAAGAGCTCTCTGAGGCCTTCATAAAGAAGGTTATCGATGCCTACGAGTCTGGGAAGGGATTTAAAAAGATCTCCAAACAATTTGAAATCAATCATTCGACTGTCTGCAAGATCATCTACAAGTGGCGAAATTTCCAAACAACTGCCAACTTGTTCAGGCCAGGCCGCCCCAGCAAGTTCAGCCCGAGAGCAGACCACAAGATGCTGAAAGAAGTCTCTAAGAACCCCAGAATGTCATCACGGGACCTACAGGTAGCTCTTGCCACTGTTGATGTCAAAGTGCACGAGTCTACCATTAGAAAGAGGCTGCACAAATTTGATCTACATGGGAGGTGTGCCAGGAGGAAACCTTTGCTGTCCAGAAAGAACATCAGGGCAAGACTAAAGTTTGCCAATGAACACCTAGGCAAAGACGAGCACTTCTGGAACAATGTGCTCTGGACAGATGAGTCAAAGGTAGAGCTATTTGGCCATAGTACCAGAAGACATGTTTGGCGAAAACCAAAGACAGCATTTGACAACAAGAACCTGATACAAATTGTAAAGCATGGTGGTGGAAATATTGTTGCGGATATGGGATTTGCATCCATCCATATCCGCTTGTAAATATTCCCCTATTTCCTCAATACTTCCCAACTATTCCCAATCCCCCATTCCCTAGTCCCATTTTCTGTAAACAACACTCTGTAGACCCGACCTCCCCCTATTTCCCCCATTAAATGTCGTGCCCAGGTTCACCGCATCTCATGTAAGACAACTATAGGACATCTTGCTAGTTATTCTTAGTCTATGTCAGTTAAGGACTCGTTTCCATTAATTCTGACCCTTCATTGCACCAGAATGTGATTGTATGGCACCGTTAGGAAGTTTAGGACCTCCCAATACCTCCCCGCAGCTCTTCCTCACGGTTCAGCAACAACAACAACAACAACAACAGCAACGGCGGTGGCGTGCACAGGGAGTGCGCGTCCTCACTCCGGCTTGGTTGGTAGGGGGTGTTGGGAGGGCACGAGGCCTTCCCAACGAGCCGCCATCGAACATGTGCTCGACGGGGTTACCAAATAGGGGCTCCCTGTCAGCTCCTCGTCAAGGGCGGAGCCCGGTAACCCCCGCACCCAATGGAAGCGGCGGACCGGTCCCATCTGGGGTGGAGCCAACCAGCCGAGGGCGTGTCACTCCCCGCTGAGCATGCGCAGGAAGAGGGAGGTGACGTTAGATGCGCGCTGAGCTTGGAGCAAGCAAGACGTACCCTCCGAGCGCTGTGAGGCCTCCCCGCATCTCTGGACTGGACCGTGCTTTATCCTGTCCCCGAGCCAAGGTGCACCTTGTGCTATCGACTACCTGTCCCTTCCTGCCATCAATCCCTGTGTAAGTCAGCCTTGTTCCATTTGTCTGTGGTCTGTCTGGGATAAGATAAGATTGTATCAAAGTGCCTATCTCTTCTGTGTCTTTACCTCACTACCGTGTAATCTACCCCCTTTTCTCCACCACTGTAATTATACCCTCCTCCGGAGGTCTTGAGAACTGTACCCCTTGCGTCGTTTCATCAATCCCCGTCGTTGTGTCCTTTCCATCATTGATTTAGCATAGCGCGATTTGGTCAATGTCTGGGTGGAATCGGGGTCTAGTCGGGGAATAACTGTTCGGTCGCGGTCATACCAACCGCTCGGTCAAAAATAACATCTAAACCGCGTCCGTAACAATTGGTGTCGAGGAGTGAGATTCGAGGCCTGAACCAAATTTAAAAAAAAAAAAGATCTAGAAAAAAATTTGGCCAAAATTATAAAGTCACCGAAATTTGATTTTGTTTTACAAAAAAAAAAACCGGAATTTTGAAAGTCTCGCTATGGCAGATCAAGACGGCTGGGTTCCGGTAGAGGAGAGTGAGGCAGGGTCGATCCAGGACCAAATTGAGGGACATGAGGAGAGCGAAGCAGTGAGGGCGGCAGGTTCGCAAAATGGCGTCCTCGCGCACGAGGTTACGGGCGCGCAAAATGGCGCCTCGCAGATGGCTACGGCGGCCGCGCCCCCTGCACAAGTGGGAGGGATTGACATGCAGGCCCTCATTGCGCAGCTACAGGCAGCTGTACAGATGAGTATGGGGAGCCAAATTGAGCGACTGGGAGAGCGATTGGAGGGCCTAATGGGGGTAATGAGGGACGAAGCGAGGGGTACCGGTGAGGGATTAGACAAGAAATTAGAGGGGTTGGACAATGGGATAGAAGGGGTGAAACATGGGTTAATGGGGGTAGAAAACAGAATGGCCGCTCAAGAGAATCAAATGGAAGGGATGAAAAAGGGGTTAGAGGGGTTAGAAAACAGTATGGAAGGCAAATTGAGGGACATGAGGGACCAAGCGGAAAGGGAAGTTAAAAAATGGGGCAGCAGATAGAGGGGGTCAGAATGGGGGTAGAAACTAAATTGGATGCTCACAGGGAGGAAATGGAGCAGATGAGGGTGGCATCTGGGCAGGAGATGCAAGTGATGGGAGAGGAGATCAGAAGAGGTGCGAGTGAGGAGGTCGGAGGAGTGCGCGAGGGGGTGAGGCACTGTAAGGAGCGCATGGAGAAGGAGGTGAGAAAGGTGACTGTAAAATTGCAAGGTGGTATAGAGGAGTTGACGCTGGGAGTAGAACAACTGACAGTGGGACAAAAGGAGTTGGGGGACCAGGTAAAGAAGAACACAGCGGTAATAGAGGGTTTAAAATCGACACAGAAGGAGATGAAAAAGGACGTAGGGGTAATTAAAAAAGAGTGTCAGACGGTACATGAGGACCTGACGAGGAAAATGAACAAGGTGGTAGAGGTGATGGAGGTTAAAGAGCGGGAGGTGCGGGAGCACATAGAAAAAAATAAGGTGGAGTTAGAGGAAGAACTTAAGGGGGCGCACGAGGAGATGAAGGAGGTGAAGCAGAAATTAGAAGAAGTGGAAGAAGGGGTGAGCGAAATTAAGAAGCGACGGAGAGAGGATAAGAAAGAGATAAAGGAGGAAGTAAAAGAATTGGTCCAAAGTCTGTGTTCGGATCGTGATGAGGTGCTCATTAACCGGATGAGGGATTCGCAGGTGATGGAGGAGAAGCGAAGAGAAAGAGGACCCGGTGTAAGTGGTGACCAATATGGTCGTGCGTATGATGCACCAGGTGATTTAATAAGCTTGGGGGTCGAGATGGACCCGGATGTTCGTGAGAGGCCAAGAGTGAGTTGTATGGCTGGTCCGGAGGGTATGGAACGAGGGTGCGAGCGAGAGGGTCCGGTGATGGGAGAGGTGCGAGGTGTGAGTGAGCAAGGTTGTGGTGGTATGGAATGGGTAGCGGGTTGCGGAAGTGTGACCCATGCATCGACACCAACAGGGGTAGTTTTTAGAGGGACAGGGGAGGCACGGGAGCCCCTTGGGGGTAATGTACTGTGGGGGCCTGGCCGGTTCGGCCCCGCGCTGACCCCGCAAGGGGCGACGCACGGGGTCCAGCAGGCGGGCAACGACTCGCATACGAGGTGGTCCCACAAGGTCCCACTCGCGCCATATGACGGCAAGAGTGATCTACGCGCGTACCTGGCACAGTTTGACTGTGTGTGTAAGGGCAACGGTTGGGGTGAGGACGAAGGTGGAGTACACCTGGTGGCCGCATTGTGCGGCGCGGCGGCGGAGGTGCTGACGGCATTACCACCGGGTGCTCTCACCCTGCCAGCCCTCCGCGACGCCCTAATTAATCGATTCGGCATTGAACAGCTGAGCGAGCTTGTTAAAGCTCAGCTCGCGCTGCGAAAACGCAAGCCCCAGGAAGCCATCGGGGAACTTGCCCACGACATTCGCCGCGCAGTGGGGATCGCACATGCTAACATGGCAGCGGATTCCCGGGAAAGCCTGGCGCTGGACCATTTTATCCAGGCCCTCCCGGATATTGAGCTCCGGCAACAGCTCGCCATGTGGCGCCCGCAGACTCTGAGCCAGGCGGCTGACGCTGCAGCCCGTTGGGAAGCAGCGAGGCCCCTGGCCCGGGGGAGCAAGCGTCACGCAATGGCGGTCCGCCAGGTGGGACCCCCGATGGAGGGCAGACCCCTTAGGGGGCCCACCCCCGACGTGAGTCCTGACCTGGCGGGCATGGTCCGGAGGCTGGTGGACCAGCACCTGGCGGGGCCTGGACCATGGCAGGCGGCCCCGGAGGTGGCCCGCGGTGGACCACGAGCGGGTAATCCAATTCGGACCTTCAGGGGGGGAAATTTGGAATTCCGGAGACAAGCACCTTATCAGGTGAGGTGCTATACTTGCAACCGTCTGGGTCACCTGGCGCGGCACTGTCGAGCCACGCGCCGGGATGATCCCCGGCGGTTGAGGTCCTCAACTCCGCCCAGGGGGGAGCGGGTTAGCCGACCCCAGACACCCCCCCCCCGCCAGACCCCGGGAAACTAGAAAGCCTTACACCGGCGAGCAGGCGCCCCCGTGGATTGCGTCGGCTTTAGATGCCGAGGCGGGACCCAGTGCCTCTGAATAAGGGGGGCTTATTAGTGCCAGAGGACTGGGGGATTGATGAGCGATGGGCCCGGTGGGTAAGGGTGGCATCCCTGCCACCCTTCCCATGAAGGGGGCAGATGCGCTATAGATTATGGGGTGTATGGCAGTGAAAACTAGCCCGGGTGGGTTAGGATATTGTGTGTAGGGATCTAGCGAAGATGACATTAGGTAACGTTAAGGTTAGTTAGTGACAAGGATACCTGGAGAGGGGACGCAGGTAGATTAGAGTGGATGATAATGATGAGGGAGCGCAATAGTTTAAAGGGACGACTGGGAAGCGCAAGTTTCAGAGGGGAGTAGTTAGATGAGATGATGCTGTGTGAGAACTGGACAGGTGTGTGGAGCAGTGTATGAGTAGTGAGTGTTGTGGATCAGCGCGAATGCGCTTCGAGGTAGAGAAGGGTGCAGGCGGCACCAAGTATGAGAGCACAGGTGTGCAAGTGCAGGTGTGTGGAATATATGGAGCAGAGAATGAGTGGTGTGGAGAGAGTTGGAGTAAGTGGTACGGAGTGGTGTGCATGGTGCGAAGGTGTGGATGGGGGAAGATTGGACCCCTTTTCACGAGTACCCGGGGAGGGTAGTTTTTTTTTTTTTTTTTTTTTTGTATACAAGATCGAGGCTCGTGAAAGAGCGAACATTTATCACACAGAAAGACAAACAGACACATAAAACAAATAACATCGGGAGCGGTAGACAAGATGGGGAGAGAGGGGGAAGGACACAAACACAACATTTGAGAGCAGGGACCGAGAGACATGGAGACATCGAGAGATCTGTGAGAGGGAGAGGGCTTTGGGGGGGGAGGCATGTGAAGGGGGGGGAGGCATGTGAAGGGGGGGAGGCATGTGAAGGGGGGAGGCATGTGAAGGGGGGGGGGTGGGAGAGGTATAAACATATGGACACTGCCAGGATTTCCAGGAAATAAGTTGGAATTTCAAACAAGGTGGATCTGGGGTGAATTAGTGGGGGTAGAAAAGATCAAGGTTATGGATGGGGGAAGATAAGAGATGGTGGTGAACAGCTGTTTTAAAGACCTGGAGGGAGGAGAGGGATTGAAGGGAGTGTGGGAGTTTGTTCCACAGGCGGGAGAAAAGAGGAATGAAAGAGTGAAGGTGAGCAGAGAGCCGAGATTTCGGCAGTTTAACCATCAGAGGGTTGCTGGCAGATCTTGTGCGACCTGTAGGAATATTTGGGGGACAGAGCACAGAGAGAGCTGGGGGAGCAAGGCCGGAGAGGAGTCGGTAGAAGACAGAAAGACCACCTACCTGCCTGCGGTGAGTGAGTGAAAGGCCCTCAGAGATAGCTTCATCGCGGGAGATTCCAATGATTTTGAAAGCTTTGGATTCAACAGCGTGAAGCCGAGCCAGGTGTGAGGCAGGAGCACCAGCCCATAGGGGAGAACAGTATTCCATTGAGCTGCGGATGAAAGCCTTGTATGTGGTGAGGAGCTCAGGTGTGCCGAGGAAGGACTTCGCACGACGGAGGATGCCCAGTCGGCGACTGGCTTTGGAGGCCAGCTTGGAAATGTGGTTTTCCCAAGAAAGATCATGGCAGATAGTGAGACCCAAAAGCTTGAGTGACAGAACTTCTTGGAGAGGATTGTTGAGAAAGTAGATGGGAGGGTTGTCCAGTCGATCTTTTCGGAGAGACATAGTAAGAGAGTGAGATTTGGCAGGATTGAAAGACATGTTCCACTTGTTTGACCAGTCTGTGATTTTGTCCAGGTCTTCAGAGAGTGAGGAGGCTGCAGAGCACAGGTGTGCAAGGTGTGCAAGTGTAGGAGGGGTTTAAAGAATAGTTAGAAGGTATAGGTAAATTGTGGTTGGATATTGGCATTTGTGGTGCGGTTGCAGAATGGTATTGTGGATGGGTGCATTGGTGTGGTGAAATTGGCTGGTCGTGTGGCCTGTTAGTATGAGTGTGAATGGTTGGGCACTCCGCCACTGTTAGATGTCGGCCAGGTGAGGCCGCAGGTGGGCTCTGGGAGCCGTTAGTGTCAGTGGGTGCCTGAGGATCCCGGGTGTGGATCGGGCAGCCCGTGCCAGAGAGGGCACTGAGGGGGTGAGAGTGCGAGAGGGCCTTCCCCAGTTAGTTAGGTTAGGGTGAGGAGCAGGTGAGCTCGGTAGGCAACAACAGTGGTGGAGGTGTGCAGGTGGGCGGACCAGCTGGGAGCGTCACACGACCCAGCCACCGAAATTGTGCGGGGGCACCGAGTGATGAATCGGGGGAGTGAGACCCCAACTTGAGAAGCACCACAGTTTGGGCAATGGGAATTGGTTTTTAGAACCAATAGTGTAAGTTGGCCAATGGATTGGCAGGGAAAGACCCCGGGTAATGTAAAGTTGTTAAAGTCATTTAGGAAATAGTTAGGATTGATGAACCTGTCGCACCATACGCAGCCACTTACCTGAGGTGATGATGATGACTCCACACCTGTGTTTTCTTTGTTTTGTGTTGCAGGAAAGGAGAATTGCTGTGTGGATTTGTGAGACGCATCACGACGTGGATGAGACATTGGGGTGATTCCATCTCTCCCTCCTTAGGAGGGACCGATGATGAATTGGTGATGGCAAATTTTGATGTTGAGTTGGAGATGGCAAATGTTGATGAGAGTTGGAAATGGCAAATTTGATTGGTTAGGAGGGAGAGAAGACGAATTTGGTTTATGGGAGGAACGGGGAAGACAGTAGGGACGTTTGTTGATGTGTAAAGTAGATGTTTATGGGTAGTGTTGTGTTTTGTGGATACAGTAAGGGGTAAGGGAGGGGCAATGTAGGTTACCTGGTGGGGGGGGGGGCATACGGTAGGAACGTACCTGTCTCACCTGGTTCCCATGTGCCCCCAGTGTGCATTACCTTGAATTGCGTGCACTTTTGCGCCCTTACCACCTTACTCACTTGTCTTCTTTTGTCTCCCACCTCCGAGGATCTGGCTTTGGGGAAGAGAGAGAGGAGAGAGAGGTGCTGGCTCCGCAGTTGTGGGCCTGTACTTCCGCTGCTTGCTGCCTGGATCGATACACCATATGGACCGCAATTTTTGTGGCCGCCCACCATGGACCGCAGTTCTTTTGCGGGCAAGCACCACCCGTTGATGGACCTCTGGGTCAACGTGGCACCTATGCCATACAGGTGAACCACTTTTAGTTGGCCCCCTGACGGCCACAATTCAGAAATGGACGCGGTTGGCGCCTTTCTTTATTTCTAAAGAAGCCAGAAGGCCAAGTGCACTCCATGAAGGCAAGACCAGCGGCAGAACATCGGCCGGCTGCGACACCACCGGTGACCATGGACACTTAATTGTGCATTTTTATGAACACTTTATTGGTGCACCGGATGGTGCTGACTTTGCGTAATGGGGTGGTGCTTTTGGTGCTTGGATGGGGTGCTCTGCACAGTATTAAAGGCCGTAGGGCCACAGGGCACTCGTGGGTTGGTGTATCGATGCTGGCATGCGTGCTCTCCCTATGCATAACATCTGCATGTGTTCCTCAAAGAACAGGTCCTGGATCGTAGTGTAAATATCAGTGTAGTCTTGTATAAATGATGCTCCCTACCGGCTGTATGTTTAGTTTGAGGATGCTTTCCGCGATTCGGTTATTCTGTGGGTGTGTTTCTGTTAGGAGAAGGGTGCAACGTCGCAGGGGGACATATTTACTCATTTGTGAACATCTGTAAAACTGTCGCACTCAGGGTTGAGTTAATAGTAGAGGGAACTACATCTGAGTGCCACACTAAAGTAGGTAAAAATTTATCGGGTCGGGACGCCCCGAGGTAGAGAAGGGTGCAATGTTGCGGATATGGGATTTGCATCCATCCATATCCGCTTGTAAATATTCCCCTATTTCCTCAATACTTCCCAACTATCCCCAATCCCCCATTCCCTAGTCCCATTTTCTGTAAACAACACTCTGTAGACCCGACCTCCCCCTATTTCCCCCATTAAATGTCGTGCCCAGGTTCACCACATCTCATGTAAGACAACTATAGGACATCTTGCTAGTTATTCTTAGTCTATGTCAGTTAAGGACTCGTTTCCATTAATTCTGACCCTTCGTTGCACCAGAATGTGATTGTATGGCACCGTTAGGAAGTTTAGGACCTCCCAATACCTCCCCGCAGCTCTTCCTCACGGTTCAGCAACAACAACAACAACAGCAACGGCGGCGGCGTGCACAGGGAGTGCGCGTCCTCACTCCGGCTTGGTTGGTAGGGGGTGTTGGGAGGGCACGAGGCCTTCCCAACGAGCCGCCATCGAACATGTGCTCGACGGGGTTACCAAATAGGGGCTCCCTGTCAGCTCCTCATCAAGGGCGGAGCCCGGTAACCCCCGCACCCAATGGAAGCGGCGGACCGGTCCCATCTGGGGCGGAGCCAACCAGCCGAGGGCGTGTCAGTCCCCGCTGAGCATGCGCAGGAAGAGGGAGGTGACGTTAGATGCGCGCTGAGCTTGGAGCAAGCAAGACGTACCCTCCGAGCGCTGTGAGGCCTCCCCGCATCTCTGGACTGGACCGTGCTTTATCCTGTCCCCGAGCCAAGGTGCACCTTGTGCTATCGACTACCTGTCCCTTCCTGCCATCAATCCCTGTGTAAGTCAGCCTTGTTCCATTTGTCTGTGGTCTGTCTGGGATAAGATAAGATTGTATCTAAGTGCCTATCTCTTCTGTGTCTTTACCTCACTACCGTGTAATCTACCCCCTTTTCTCCACCACTGTAATTATACCCTCCTCCGGAGGTCTTGAGAACTGTACCCCTTGCGTCGTTTCATCTATCCCCGTCGTTGTGTCCTTTCCATCATTGATTTAGCATAGCGCGATTTGGTCAACGTCTGGGTGGAATCGGGGTCTAGTCGGGGAATAACTGTTCGGTCACGGTCATACCAACTGCTCGGTCAAAAATAACATCTAAACCGCGTCCGTAACAATATTATGGTTTGGGGCAGCATTGCTACATCAGGGCCTGGGCAGCTCACCATCATATAATCCACTATGAATTCTTCATTGTACCAGAGGGTGCTTGAGGATAATGTGAGGCCATCTGTCGGAGTGTTGAAGCTCAACCGAAGGTAGGCCTTGCAACATGACAATGACCCTAAACATACCAGTAAATCCTCCAAGGAATGGCTGAAAAGAAAGAAATGGAGGGTTCTGGAATGGCCAAGTCAAAGCCCGGATCTAAATCCCATCGAGATGTTGTGGGGGGATTTGAAACGAGCTGTGCATGCAAGAAACCCCTCAAACATCGCACAGCTGAAACAATTCTGCATGGAGGAGTGGGCAAAAATTTCTCCCAGTCGATGTCAGAGACTGGTAGACAGTTATAAGAAACGCCTACTTGAGGTTGTTTCTGCCAAAGGGGGCAATACCACCTATTAGAGCCAAGGGTGTACTTACTTTTTCCACATGTGAAATTTGCATTTATGTTTATTTAAATTATACAATGGACTACAAAATGTAAATGTTTCATGATATTTGTTATATTATAATCACCTTTATCTATCAATATTGTTGAAATGAAGATCAAATCGCGGGATGTTGAAATATGATGAAAAAGTCTAAACTTTCCATGGGGTGTACTTACTTTTTCACGTGACTGTATATATTGTTGCGGTTGTGCCATAAAGGCAAACCCCTATAGTCGTTGCACGACAACATGTAGCCTGTAGAAGTCAGTTATGTCTTATTGGATGTAAAGATTAGCCCTTTCCCATTGTGTAGTAAAAAAGACCAAATATGCGTTTATTTAGGCAGGATGTCAAACCTTTGTGTGGTTAAGGGAAGCCATTTTTTAATGAGCAGAAAGGCGTGGCGAAAAGCACGGCCCACCTGACCAATGGCGAGCCGGGAACCCGTCGCCATGATGCGACAAGCCTCAGCCAATGGGAGGCTCTGGAACATTTTGAAGGGCGTGGGCAGTTCTGATAATAGCCCATGCGCAGCGCATTATCATTCTCTTGCTTTTCCACTGCGCCCACGAGGAGACCTCTCTTGTTATTACGCCGCGCACACGAGGATAGTGCTCTTGGCCTTGGGATTTTGCTGCGCTACGACCTCCTGTTCTGAACTCTTGTTGTGGATTTCGCCACGTGGACGACACCCTGCTCTGGGCTCTCTTGTTTTAGCTCCACCAGACAACACGTGTTTTGGCCTTTGTTCGATGCCCGACACCCATCGCTCTTTGCCGATCTTTTGCGCCATCCGGCTGACCTGCAAGCGTTGGCATTTCTACACGACTCACATGCACTGAAGTTCATCTACCTCTTCATCACTTCCTCAACTTCCTTCTTCGTTATCTTCTCTGCCGGTCCTATAACTGGTTTACTCTCGATGTTGCCGTCCCATTCATTCTCTGCATTCAACAGCATTTCCATATATCTCTTCCATCTTCCTTTAATTCCATCTGGGTCCACAACGATTTGTCATAATTCATCCCTCAATCAACTCACCCCCATCACATCGCACCTCTCTTTCGCTATCTGCTTTGCAATTCTGAATACCGCTCTCTGACCCTCTTCCGAATCCAAGCGTTCTCCAAACATTTTCCTACATTTCTCCTGCACCTTTGCTTCCTCTTTCTTTGCAGCCTTCTTGGCTGCCTTATAACTTTCATGCTCTGCCTTTTCTGCCCCCATACCCTTCGCCTTCTGCCACTCCTTGAACTTCTTCCTCTTCTCGTCAATCCTCTTTTCCAACTTCATCATCCCACCACCATGTTTCCGAGTGCCTCGGTGGTCCTTTAGTCCATCCACATACCTCACCAACGGCTCCCAACAGACTATCTTTCATTGACATCCAACCACTTTCAAGCTCAACCACATCATCCTCTGCCATACTCAGCCTCTCTTTTAAAGCCTGCCTCACTGTTACCTCTTTCAACCTCCACACCTTCATTCTCGGTTGGTACTTCACCCGCCAAGCTGTCCTAGCACCTTTCACCCTGATGTCGCAGACAACCAAGTGGTGCTGTGAAACACCCTCCTCCCCCTGGGATCACCTTTGTGTCCCGGAGGTGCCCCCTATCTCGCCTACGCACCATCAGGTAGTCAACGGTTGTGGTCGACCCACCAAAAATGAAACACAGAAATGTCTAATTTACATAAGTATTCAACCCCCTGAGCCAATACTTCGTAGAAGCACCTTTGGCAGCGATTACAGCTTCGAGTCTTCTTGGGAATGTCTGTATCAGCTTTGTACATCTGGATTTGGGGAGTTTCGGTGAACAACAATGTTCAAGTCTTTCCACTGATTCTCAATGGGATTCAAGTCGGGGCTTTGGCTGGGCCACTCAAGGACTTTCACATTATTCATCTAAAGCCATTCCAGTGTTGCTTTGGCTCTATGCTTGGGGTCATTGTCCTTTTGGAAGGTAAATCCCCACCACAGTCTTATGCACTCTGAAGCATGTTCTTGTCAAGGATTTGCCTGTATTTGGCTCCATTCATTGTGCCTCTATCTTTACAATTCTCCCAGTCGCCGCCAATGAAAAGCATCCCCATAGTATGATGTTGCCACCTTGCTTCACGGGAGGGATGGTGTTGGATGGGTGATGACCTGTGCTCAGTTTACTCCAGAAGTAGAGCTTTGCATTCAGTCAGAAGAGTTCAATTTTTGTCCCAACAGATAACATAATATTTTGCCTCATGCTCGCAGAGTCTATCCCATGCCTTTTTGCAAACTCCTGGCTTGCTGTCATGTGCCCTTTTCTCAGGAGTGGCTTCCATCTGGCCATTCTCTCATAAAGCCTAGATTTGTGAAGTGCTGCAGAGACTATTAGCCTTCTGGCAAGTTTTCCAATTTCCTACAAGGAACTCTGTAGTTTTATCAGAGTTGCCATTGGGTTCTTGGTCACTTCCCTGGTCAAGTGGCATCCTTCTTGCCCGATTGCTCAGTTTGGTCAGACCACTAGCTCTAGGAAGAGTCTGAGTAGTTCCATATTCTTTCCATTTCCTAATTATGGAGCTCACTGTGCTCTTGGGAACTTTCAACACGAGAAATGGTTTTATACCCTTCCGCAGATCTATGCCTTCTCACGATTCTATCTCGGAGTTGTAGGGACAGTTCCCTGGACTTCATGGTAGAGCTTCTGCTCTTACATGAACTGTCAACTGTGGGATCTTGTATAGAAAGGTGTCTTTCTTTGTATTCTAAGTTGAGGCTCGTGTACAAGCTGACATATAGAACATACAATAAATGGAATGGGAGACAAGAGGGGGAGTGAGAGGAAGCACAACAACAGTATGGAACAGAGACCTCAGGCTATCTAAATCATGTCCAATCAATTGATTTGACCACAGGTGGATTCCAATCAAGTTGTGGAGACATCTGAACAATTATGAAAGGAAATTGGATACACCTGAGCTCTATTTGGAGTGTCATAGCAAAAGGGTTGAATACTTATTGATCTCGGACATTTTCAGCTTTTAATTTTAAATTACTTTGTAAAAATTTCTAATAATATTATGGGGTATTATGACATTATGGGGTATTATGTGTAGATCAGTGACAAAAAAATCTCAATCTAATCCATTTTTAATTCAGGATGTAGCACAACAAAATGTGAAAAAAGTCAAGGGGTGTGAATACTTTCTGAAGACACTGTATATTTGTTGACCTCATAAGTGTTTGTAACATTGTATTTTGTTATCTTGATGGTATATTATTAATTTCAGATTTGAATTATGCTGTTTGGAATGAAAATATAGAGAGATTGAGTTTAAACGAGAATGAGGACACAGTTTGCAAGACATGTTCCACTACTTTTTCTCCTGTATCTGCTGAGAGATCTTTGCCAAGACGGCATGCATAGGGTGAAACTTCTATACGAGTGCATCCCCGAGCCTGCCCGTCTGGATGCAGGAACGTCTTGCAGAGGTGTTTGTTGGGACAGTCCACGTTGTCCACCAGATGGCCATCTTAGGATTTTCGAATCTCTCTGGCTTCGAAGTTGGAAACTACCTTGCTGTAGATATTGGCTCGGATTGTTTTGCTTTCTTCTGTTGTCCGAACAAAGGTACATAGGTGGTTGTCTACGGACTTTATATTCTTGAGAACTGTTGCCGTGTTGTTGTCCCAACAGCGCATTGTGCTGGCTAGATCTTCCTGCACTCACATGTTTCTGTTATGCACCAGGTGTCTCACAAGTTTGGGGCGATCTAGGACTCCAGAGAAGTCCTGGGTGTAGTCTATGCAGTACAGCCCAAAGCCTTGTGGTTAGAGGTGTCTTTTGAAACCTGAAAGCTCTGCCATTGGAATTTCCAATACATCTACCTTGGCTCTGCAGTAGACATCAGGGGCTTCGGTGGGGTACATCTTCTGTCAAGCCTGCAAGGCTCCACTTCTTGTGTTGTACTCGATCTGCGAACAGAGGGGCCTAGTGGGCTAGACTGAACTGCTATTGTCCCCCGTATTCTCCCCAACCCTCCCTTCGCAACCGATACTTAAACCATGTTGGCGACTATGAAAATAGAAATTAGATGGTGAATTAGAGTTGAGATAAAGCCATGAGGGAGTCTGAATGGACTTTATATTACAGGCCTCAATTTCATTTAAAATGCATTTTTGTCTAAAAATGCTAACTTTCATCCAATTTTATTCCCTTTATCTGCAACCGTCTTAAACCATCTTGGCGACTATGAAATATGAAATCAGATATCAAATTACATTTGGGATAAAGTTGTGAGAGTCAGAAAGGGCGAGCCTTACAAAAGAGGCTTATAAGTCTTATAAGTTATGAAGCCTCAGAGCTAAGCCGAGCAAACAAAATGGTGTAGATTTGAATTTGAAGCCCCTCCCTGATCGGGGGAAGCCCCACTCTGAACAGACAGACGGACAGACAGACTGGAGGAGAGTATTACAGTGTCAATAACAGGGGTATGCAGCCTCTGAACATTTCATTGGTTGTAGTATCGTTTTGAATCCGACTACGGCAGCTATTTTTGCTAACATAAAGCACTTGTCTCAATCGCTTGCTCGGTTTTCCAAGCGACTTGCAAAGCGGTTGATGTGGAACGACTGGTTTTGAAAGCGATAGGAAGCCTCTTGCTCACGGAGCATACCCCAACCCTCGTGAGGTATGACGTCATGGTTTGCTCACTTGGAGTCGACGACGCAATGAGTCACGGTCACACATCATGACTTGCCAGTTTCTGTGCAATTTGCATCCAAAGCTTTCAAGGAATTGGCCGAAAGTTAACAACAAACAATGTAGGAATTCTTTCGGACCCTTCGGGAATACAAAACTCATCTTGGATATCATGATGAGAAAAGAGCCAATAATTCAGCACATGTCGCCTCTGAAAGCCACAATGCTTCCGCTGATCGTTTACTTTGTGCTTCAGTGGAACATTAACGGCCCAGCCTTTAATGAGACGTCAAAAGGACGTGGCTCCTTCATGGCGCGCACGTCATTAACTCCACTATACCCTCATTATTCGTAGGTGTGGTGTATAAGTTGTAGGTCTAGTGTATAAGCCATATTAGGTGTGGGGTATAAGCCATATTAGGTGTGGTGTATAAGTTGTAGGTCTAGTGTATAAGCCATATAAGGTGTGGGGTATAAGCCATATTACGTTTAGTGTATACACCATATTAGGTGTGGTGTATAAGCCATATTAGGTGTGGGGTATGTCATATTAGGTGTGGGATATGTCATATTAGGTGTGGTGTATAAGCCATATTAGGTGTGGTGTACAAGTTGTAGATCTAGTGTATAAGCCATATAAGTTGTGGTGTATGAGCCGTATTAGGTTCAGTGTATAAGCCATATTATGTGTGCTGTATAAGTCGTGCAAGGCCTGGGAGGCGCCAGTTAAATGGTGGTGAACTGTTAGTGGAGGTTTATTGTACAATGGAGACGATTTCACGGATGAATGTACGGTATTTGAATTTGACGAATTGTTTTGATGTCATGTACTCGACCCAACAATACACGGCAAACAAATTGGAAATAACCATTGCATGACGACAACATGACGTCATTGGTGCCATAATTGCCGAGGGATTGTGTTTTCAGTTGGGGAACTCGCACAAGCCCTGGAAGCTTGTTAAACACCATATGTCCGAATTTCATTTGTTCGCTGCCAATGACGTCATGACGTGCGAACGGAATATTCGAGCGGCGTACGCAGTGTCATCCTTTCACAACGTTCGGCCAAAAACTGAGCTATAGCTGAATGTTTGTTCCAATTCTACCCGTAAACGGTTTGCTTATTTAAATCGTCAATCATCACGTGCTTAATCAGCTGCACGGCGCGGACCAATCATGAGAAGGTAAGAGTTGTTTTATGCCCACTCGGTGTTGCTGATTCCACAATCCAATCAAGGGTGAAAAGAAACCAGACTGAACGGTAAATTACATTTCACTTTTTCTCTCCGCGATAAAAATAACATTCCATTTCTCCAACCTTCACCTGGGGCCCAGAAGGGGGGGGGGGGGGGGGTGGTTATCAGCATAACCTACCAAATCTTCCTACTATACTTCCTCTTCTTCTTCTACTTCGTCGTATTCCTCTTCTTCGTCTTATACTTCGTCATCTTCCTCTGCTGCCCAGTGTTCTCCTTCTTCTTCCTCTTACATTTCGTCTTCTTCTCTGCCTCTGCTTCTTCTTCCTCTTTTACTTCTTCTTTTCTTCTTCTTCTTAGTCTACACCCGCTGTGCATCTCGTGATTGCATCTGGGATAAGTGGAAAGAGCGGTAATTATTTTGTGAGTGTGTCTCTGCGAACAAGACGATGCTGTTGTTCCGCTGCATCGCCTCCTGAGGCTTTAGCATGTGGCGGATGCTCCGAGTTTCAGAGTTCACGACATAATGGAATCACCACGTCCCTGAAAAGTTCCCTCGATTCCGAAGCTCCAAATGGTATTAACACGCCGCTTGTGAAAAGCGTATCATGTTATGCATTGCAATCATGAATAATGTATCGAAGGCAATTTTTGTAGGCCTGCTTCAAGGTAGACCGAGACACCTGGTTTCGTGTTTGACCTGCCGCCCTCAATCAAGCGTCTTGCGCAGCGTGAGCGCGGCGATCCAGGTGCGGGGGAGGCACTAGGCCGCGGTCTCTCGCGCATCGAGGTGTTTCGGGCCCTCTTAGCAAAGTCCTGGGCGGAGTGTATCTGCTTCTATTTGACAAATAGCCCGTGCGCCATTGTGGACAGCTCAATTCTCCAACTTTCGCCAGCTAGCAATGAAGAGGGCAGCCGCAGCGTCTCATTGTACTGGAACGTTTTCACGTGATCTGCGCGCATTTGATATCTACGAATAAACTGTTATGATGTGCATCGCAAGAAGGGAATTTTCAATCGGGAACCCACACTTGTTCTCACAAGTGTGGGTATTGACAAGACCTGTGGGTATTGTGTGGGTATTGTGTGGGTAATCAATACCCACACCCACAAGTGTGGGTATTGATTAAGACCATTTCGAAACGTGCGTATTTATCAAACTATGGGACCCGTTCGTCCATTGGACCAAATTTTCATTGGTCTTCATTGCCTTGTAGCATATCTGCCTGCCGCATTTGGGGTGGGGTTGGGGATCTTTTGGGTCTTTGTGTCCTAGGAAAATTTTGGGTTTTCGGGTTATTTTGGAGCATCTAGGTCTTTTGGGTCCTCAGAAATTTTAGGTCCTCGGGGACTTTTGGGTCATCTAAGTCTTTTGGGTCCTCGGGGTCTTTTGGGTCCTCAGAAATTTTAGGTCCTCGGGGACTTTTGGGTCATCTGTCTTTTAGGTCCTCGGGGACTTTTGGGTCATCTAAGTATTTTGGGTCCTCGGGGACTTTTGGATCCTCGTGGTTGATAACTGCGATAACTAATTTTTCGTCAGGGACTTTTTGGGTTCTTGGGAACTGTTGGGTCCTCTGGGTCTTTTTGGGTCTTAACGATCTTAAAGGGTCTTCAACGGTCGAAGGGGTCTCAGCAGTCTAAAGAGTTAAAAGGTACATTTCAATAGTACGTAATTAATTAATAGACGTATGTAACTAATAGACACAAAAAGAATGGCGTGCACACAGACACACACACACACACACACACACACACACACACACACACACACACACACACACACACACACACACACACACACACACACACACACACACACAACTCATCCATTTATAGTAGAAGAATAGATATCAAATGAAAGAGGAAAATCTTTGGTTCAAAGTCACATATTTATGTTGCATGAAAATTTAATGATATTTGAAAAGTGACAACAAGACGTACAACTAATTGGAAGCAAAAGTGATTTTCAACGAGACAATCATTGCTAAGACTTTAAGCATTTCCTCGATCAATGTCCCCCCCCCCCTCGTCCCCTTTTAACCCTATTGTTTTATTATTTTGTGACGGAGACTGCACAATGATCGTCCGCACTTCAAAGCGGCTGCTCATACGAGATAAGGAAACAGGCTTTGGCTGCAGTGTCGCGCTTTCCAGATTATATTCACTCACTACCTCAACATGCTCGTCATGTCTCAAGGCCCAGAGGCAATGCAGATCAGACTCGGACCTGGAAGGCAATGGCAGGTGTGCATTCCACGGCCGGACCGGCTATCGTTTGCTTGTGAGGGGAATGCTCCTTTACGCATTTTCAAACCTCTCCCGGCACACTTCGTGCCGACTTTAAGCTTTGCATGCTTCACATCCCATCGTCTTCCAAGGCCGCATGCTCGCACAATTATGTTTTTTCTGTCCAAAGAATATGGCCGACCAAGCGTTTGGAATTCTAATCAGAACACTCGGCTGAACAAGAGGAGCGTTTGAGGGTGAAGTCCATTGCACCTTTATCCCCCCGATCCTGATTTTGCATTTCCTATTTATATTGCAGAAGGATAGCTCTTCACTTGCGCGCCCTCCCCCTTCCGTAGCTTCTTGCTGCCGAGTTCAATTCCCGATTAAATCGGATTGGACTGTAGCCGCGACTCGGTGCACCGCTGCGTCAGGAGCTCCATGACCTCGTGGAGCAAGACTCTGAACACTTCCTCGCAATCACGCTCCCTCGAACGGTAGACGTGCGATGAACTCTCACCAGAAACGCTTCCCATTGTCTTTAGGGTCAGGGTGGTGTCAACATCTTGCAAGGCTTATAAACAACCACCATGTTGTTATTTTTATTATTATTATTATTATTTATTTTATTTATGAAAGCGAGTAGCGGTTTATGGAGGAACTTGCACATGTACATCTGGACAAAAACATTAAATGACGTCAGAATATTCTCACATTAATTATCCCGGAATTACCAAGAATTAACATGACCTCTTCGGTCCCCTTTAAGGGTATTTTTTTTAACTGTCATCGTGAATGGTATTGAACCGAGCAAACAGCGATCAATACCATTTTTATCTTCCATTTTTATCTTGCTGGACAAAGTGATTTTTTTTTTGTCTTGTCTTTCCCCTCCTGTTGTTGCCTTGGCTGTCACACTCTAAAAGCCCTCGACCATTGGTTTTCAATCAAAACCCTCACCGCTGATCCCCATCTCCGCACGCCTTCCACAATCCCTACTATTCTACACCGCCAAGGTCCCTTCTGTTTGCATGGTAACTTGCCACCATTCATGATGAATGCCACTCATGTTGGCACCGGTACCTACACAAAAAGGTCACGTGTACAGTCTTGCTTGCTTCCCATTCATTCCAACCAGCGTGCACAAAAGAAGGTAATTTGGCGCAAATAATCTCTTTTGTAATGTTTTAATGGTCCTTGCGAGCATAGCGATGGCAATTTTATTCAAAGTATATCAGTGAATTAAATATTCAACACGAAATGTAATGACATAATTTCTCATTTTATTTCCACATATTATTCCATGTTTTACTGCTACAATACTCGTAGACGTTACACCATATTAGCGACAAGCAAAATGGAAGGACGTATGCGGAAGAGCTTTCTCGTTTATATATTGTAATCATAGAATTTTTAATTCCATTTCTTTTCTTTTTAATAAAAAAATGCGTATTTTACTTCTTAAGTCTTACCTTTCTTGTCGCGTTTACTTCGAGCCAGCGCCAGGCAGACAAACTCCAAAGGGCAATATGGCTGTCTTTGGATGGTTTATATTTTACCTTGATCGCATTTCTACATTTCTATATCTTTAGGTGCTGTTTGAGAGGCACTTAGTGGCGAATATTAAATTCAGTGATCTAGTAAAAAGTTTCTGCAGAGAAGCTTTGTTCTTTGGAAAATGAACAAAACTTTCAAACCTTGTCTCCCTCCTCTAAAACGTGGTGGCGCCTTGTTAAGTCTGTCTCCGGTGTATGCTCCCCCTCCATCCCTTCCCTCACTTCAAAGGGCACCACGGCCGACTCCGCTCGTGAGAAGGCCGAATGTACTGTGTTTGCTTCCAAATATTGTGCCACCAACCCCTCATTTTCTGTACCCACCTTTCTTTGTCATACCCAACTGCTCTTGGACTTCGTGTCGTTTGCATCTGAGAAGTTGGATAAGATTCTGCAAACACTCGACTCGTGATTTTGCAACTGCACCGCGTGGTATCAGCTCACGAGTCAGCTTAAAAAAAACTGCTCTGCTGCTCTTGGACATCCTCTTTATGCTCATTTCATCCTATTATTTGCTTTAGGTCATCTTCTAACAGCTTGGAAGTCAACCAACTTCACTGCATTACATAAACAAGGCCTAAAACCAATCCCCTTAACTACAGACTTACTTACAATGATCATCAAGGTCATACAATCCATCATTGCAGTCAACATCAAATCCTTCATTTTCTCAAATGGACTCATCTCAGACCATCAGGTTGGATTCAGGGTCACTCAACCATGGACATGCTGTTTCTGTTCTCACAACAATGGATGGAGTAGCTTAATCTTAGACATGACATAAGTGGTGTGCTCCACGACCAATCCACTTGCTATCGCTTGCCAAGCCAGCTGTTCCTTATCAACCATTTCGTTGGAGTGCTTGCTTGAATGCTTAAACCACTTGGTGAGTGCTCTTCAAGCTGATTGGTAATGTAACACACTCCTGGGTCACCTCTCTAGACATTTCAATACAGTCTGACATCCTGCCTTGCTCTCCAAACTCGCTTGTCTATGGCATCCATTGGCAACTCCACACTTGGGTTAATGACTTCCTCTACTCTCATAGCCAACGTGTGGATCTCAACGGAGTCCTCATCTTCACCTGTCAATACTGGAGTGTCCCAAGGCTTTGTTTTGGGCACAGTCTTATTCCTAATCATCAAAAATTCCTCTGCCTCTCTGGAAAATCTCCTTTTATCTATTTGTCACCCACTGCTGTGACATCCCTCATCCTTCAAATAGACAGGTGGCAATCTCTTCCCTCTCTGAAGACCTTGGTAGAATACAAGCTGGTCAAACACTTGGAATATGTCCTTCAATCTAAACATATCAGTCTCTCACTCTCTCTATCTGAAAGGATAATCTGGCAAACCCTCCTATCTACTTTCTCAACCACCCAATCACTCACACTGTTAACCTTCACTATCAGCCATGACATTTCTTGGGCAAATCACATTCGAAAATTGACCTCCAAAGCCAGTCGCCGACTGGGCATACTCCGTCGTGCAGTGTCCTTTCTTGGCACACCTGAACTATTATGCACCTACAAGGCCTTCATCCACAACTAGGTGGAGTACTGCTCTCCATTCTGGGCTGGTGCCCCTGCCTCGCACCTAGCTCAGCTTGATGCTATGGAAACCGAGACCTCCAAGATCATTGGAATCGCTTGCAATGAAGCTGAGTCTATGGGCAATCACTTTCACATCGCAGACAGGTTGCTGGTCTCTTCGTCTTCCAATGCCTCCTTTCTGGTCTCATACACTTTGCTCCTTCTGTGGTTTCCCCTTCTCCCCACTCTCTAGGTTTCTGCGGGGCATGTGTTGTCTGACAGCAATCCCCTTCTCATCAAACTCGACAAATCCTGAATCACTGCTCACCTCCACTGATTAGTTCCTCTTTTTCCCCGCCTGTGGAACAAACTTCCACATTCTCTTGATCTCAATCTTCCTCCAGAGCTTCAAGACAGCTGTTCAATGCTCCCTTCGAAAACTATGATCTTCTAGAAACCCCTGTTAATCCTCCCCCCTTTTTGCAAGTTTCTGGCTTTTGCTTCCTGAGTTTACTTCTGTATCCATCTTATCCACCTATGTGTCCTCCACCATCCCTCATTCTTCCCCACATCCATTATTTGTTAAAGTCTCCTTCTATTTTGTCCCTCAACCCTGCCATTGTCCCTCCCTCTCCTTTTACTGGTCCTTTTGCTCTATAAAGTCCTGATCCTTTCTATGTTCTCGCTCCTCCACGTGCCTCGACTTTGTATTCCAAAATACATTTTTCTGTGTAATTTAAGCTGGAAAGTTTGTTAATTTGCACAAGCCCGAGATACATACACTGTGTTTTTAACAGCGGCAATATTGCTATGGAGCTGAAGTATATTGTCCTTCCATGTATACTAAACAATCGGTGCCACGTTTATGAGTCGTGCTCACCTGAAAGGAATCCAAGGCACTTTGAAGTTGGCCGAATTTGTTTAGATTTTTGGTGCAATTTTTGCTGAATTGTTCATGAAATTTTGGTTCAACTTCAGCGAAAGGTTTTGCTTTGTTTATTTTATTGGTGCAATTTTTGTGCAGGGTTTTGCTCAATTTTTGGGAGAGTTTTTGTTGAGTTTTTCGATCAATATTGGTGTAATTTGTGGTTCGATTTTTGCTGCAATTATTGTTCAATTTTCTGTGCAATGTTGGTTATTTTGGTTTTTTGTTGAAATCGAGAAGGAGATTTTTTTTTGTGCAATTTTTGTTCAACTTCTCTTGCAATTTTGGTGAATTGTTTGGTTCTGTTTTTGGTGCAATCTTTGTTGCAATTTTCGGTTCAATTTGGTATTCCCTATTGTAAACCTCCACTCATTTCTTCCTCTTTTTCCAACCTGTGGAAGCAACTTTCACATTCTTTCATTCTCATTCTTCCCTCCAGCTATCCTGCAATGTAGCATTCTTCCTGACAGCTGTTCACCACCATCTTAGATCGTCCCCAATCCAAAACCATGATCTTTTCTATCCTTGTCAACCCGTTCTGTACCGCCCCCACCCCAATGACACCTCCTTCCAAATTTCCAGTTTCCCTCCTGAGAGTTTCCTTCTTTATCCATCTTGTCCACCCCATGCATCCCCCCTGACCCCCCTCTCCTTTTCCAATTCTTCCCCACACCCATTGCTTGTCCAAGTCTCCCTCTATCTTGGCCTTAAACTCTGCTGTTGGTGTTTCCCTCCTCTCTCAATTGATCCTTTTGTCCTAATGCCTCCCGATTCCGTTGAGTGTACGCTTACTAGCTCTCCCACAAGCAAAATAAATAAAGACATGCAACAATGACATCCCCTCGAAGGTAATTTGCAGAAGATGCTTATTCTCGCTGTACCACATGCATCCAAAGGAAGAGAAATGGAGTTATTGAGTTCAGTTGTCTGGATCATTTGTCACAATGGAATTAGAGGAATAATTTACAGTACACTGAATTACAAAAGTATTGGGCCAGCACACATAAACTTTAAATGAACCCTCCCAATCTGCACCAGCATAATTTCCCATAGGGAAAAGGAGTTCATGTTTTATAAAGGTGTGCAACAGGTATTGAAACTTATTTGCAATGAAGATGCCATGAGGCAAAAATCTGACTGTGTTGTTCTCCCGGGAGCGACCCAGAGATCACCTACATCCAGGATGGTGTACGCCCGCCTTTATGAAGTCGGTGCCACTTCAACATGGAATGCTTGTTATGTGCCAGGGGTTTGCAACATGGAACGTGTCTCTCTGATTGGACCTTCCGAAGCGAACTGCAGGTAATGCCTTCAATGTTTTCCTTTGGAAATGGAAAATTACATGCTCATGCTAATGTTGGAAATAGGACAGTTGTGATGAAATTGCTGATATAACAAGTCAGAAGAGCCTTGGAACTTCGAAAGCACAATATTAAGCCTCATATATTCCAGTTAGTGGCAGGAGTCGAGCTGTGCTTGATGTCATAAGGTAGACAAAGCTCCTGTTAGAAACCCAGTGGCAGTTGTGTATATTACCTTATTTTCCCATTACTTTGATTATTTATTGTGTATGTGTGATGGATATTACAAAAGAAGGCTCCTAAAGTCACATTTTCCATGGAAGGAAAACTGCAGACTTACTGAAAATAATTTAAGTCATGGGATGAAGGTGGGAAGTGTGACGTTAGGGATTACAAGCTTCTTATTTATATTTTTCTACTTAATCCAAGAGTTGCTTTTGGCCAATCTACGTATTATTTTGGCTCGCTCGTGAACCATCGTCGTCTCCTGACTTGTTTTCTGTAGAGTTAGTTTACAGTTAGGGAAAGGTGGCCCATATTGAGCGCTTAATGAATTTAGAGCAAATTGCTCAGTTGCAGCACACTGTGGTGAGAACACAGCTGTGCTTCTTACTGGGAAATGAGGGTAGACTAGTTGTTTTAGCCAAGTTTCTTTGTATGAGCATAAGGAAGCGGAAGAGACAGCCAAGTCCTCTGAGGCAAACCCCCTGATGCACGAAGCTGCGCTGCACCAATCGATATGGCAAACTCGTTATTTATTTATCTCTGCTGTGTTTTGCTTTGTCTGTGTGTCCCAAAGGCTTGCTTCGACAGAAAGACCATAGCCTGACAATCCAAAGGTTACTGGATGTAAAACTATTTTTGACTAATACAGTGACCCAGCTGCCTTCACCGAAACGCGAGATCGATAATTTTACTTATTTTTTATTTGACAATACCTTTGCAATTATCCGCAGTCACCAAAATAGTTCTACATCTCATGCCAGTTTGGTTTTTTGATGGAATCTGACTTGATGCTGTCCTGGTATGGTGTCGTCCACACGTTCAGTTTTATTTATTTCCTTTTAGAGGCTACCATAAGCTAGCTGTGTCATCTGCAATCATCGGGATCTATTAGACTTCACTGTAATTTTAAAATAAAAGTAGGTCGTTGAGCTTTTATCAGTGGCAAGTAAATATTCACTTCCACCTTTGCAAGTAAAGCAGTATGATCAATTTGATTTTCTTTTCAAATCCTGTTGAAATAGGGTGTCGTTTTTGGTCAGAAACATTGGCTCAGTGTTAAGATAATGGATTCCAAGTCCTGGCTTTATCCACCTCTGATGAAAGCTTTAGTCAGGTCAATAATTGGTGGAGTCTTTTTGACATTGGGGTGATGCGCCTGCAGGATAGCCTAGCCTAGAGTTACACATACTTTCCTCGGGGCTTTCGAGCCTGGGTTCGAACCTCGGACCAGCTATAAATTGTCATCCTAGTGGTTTACAGGCAAGGCGAGGCATCACTGCCTCAGTATCTACCATCCCTCCGATAGACATTAAACTGTGTCTATCTCCCAGCATTAGTTGTTGGACATTAAAGTTCGTTCACACGGTGTATTTTTCTTTTTTAATCCTTGGCTATGGCTCGTAATAGAGCTGACACACACACACACACACACACACACACACACACACACACACACACACACACACACACACACACACACACACACACACACACACACACACACACACAGACATAATGACGAGACAAACATTTAACATAGCCACTTAGCTCGGGGGAAGTGCTGTCACTACGGCCACTTCCTGGGATACTCTGGGTAGCAGTGACGTCATAACAATGGCGCTGCTATTCTCACCGTACTCAGCGGGGCATTTCCTCCAGAGAACTCTCCTCCTCTCCATGGATGCCAAATGATGAGGATTGTACGGACAGACATTTGGTGAATTATTGTACGTGCTTGCATTCTGCAAGCAGATAAACGCATCAATTAAATGAAGAATGAGCTAGCAGTATGGACTCTTTATTTTATTCACACTTCACTCCCAGTCGAAGTAGTGAGACTTCACCGGCCGAGTTTTGATTCCAAATATTTTTGTTTTCGCTCTTTCACGAGCCTCGATCTTGTATACAAAAAAAAACAAAAACAAAAAAACTTTTTTTGTTGATAAACATTTATGGACTTTTTTATTTTTCTTCTTCTGGAATCATGGGTTCGAGTTACATCAGTACTATATGCCAAATTTCAGTTTTCTAGGTCAAACCATAAATATTCGACCTTCAAATCAGTAAATCTATGTCAGTGGTTAGAAAAAGCTTTATATATTTCACACGCACCACGTGGATATTCCAATAGTCTAATGTCTTACCATTTCAGCAAAATACTCTTTTAGTGGTTTTGCAAATGCTATTGTATTATAAACACTAGCAACGGTACACGCCCTATGGGCAGGGCTTCAATTGGGAGGCCCAAATGAAAAGGCAAAATATCAGAAATTGAAGGCTTTTATTTTATTTTAAACGATTTATATAAACATCTGTTAAATCATATCACACGCAAATCATCAAAATCTAAACAGTATCTATCTATAATTCCAGTAATCTCTGTCTGTACGTTTGTACGTTTGTACGTTTGTCTGTGACCGCTGTTTCTCGACAACCACGGGTCCGATATACTTTTAACTTGCCAGGTATATTGCTGGGGACCCGAGGATGTGCCTTTTCAAGGTTTCATATTAATCGGACAATTACTTACCGAGCTATGTCCAAAAAACGATTCAACCAATCAGAGAGCAGCGAACGATCGCGTGTGCCGAACGTGGCGGGCACACTCTGCCTCGGATGGCACATTTGAGAGCGTATTCATTTATTTCACGTTTGCAAACTATGTTGGCGTTAAACTATGTTTTACAACTAATAAAAACGAATTTGCGATTCATTCGCTTTCCTGCGCGTTTGTGCACGCGATGGCGATTTCTTTACCAAACTCCGGAAGCCGTTCGCTTTGGACCAAACCATTGCATGTAAATAGAGGGGGGGGATTGTCACCACTCGCAAGCCGTTCGCTTTGGACCAAACCATTTCATGTAAATAGAGGGGGGGGATATAATTTTAGATATAGATATAGTACGGGCATGCCCTAGTTTGTACAATTTCAATAAAAGCCGCATCACTGTTCATATCGGTAAATATCATTCCATCGTGTTTGGAAAAACTGGAAAATTGGAAAAATTTGAAATATAGAAGGAGCAGCGCTCCTGCTTGAGACGGACGAAGTGACGGACAAGACACAAACTCGTCCGAGAAGATGTTTATTGTATAATCAACTCGGGAACTCTGAAAACCCGTTTATCGGGTTCGCATACATATAATCCAAAACCAAAAAGCATACGTCAGAACCAAAGCCATGCCTCTCAGGCGAGGCACGCTTTGGTGGTCATGTGACCGACAGGTGCAAGCAATATTATAACCTCGGCGCCGCGGTTTGTCCGCCGGTTACGTCACCGGCTTGGGCAAGGAGATTATGTTGCTGGTCTCGAGCTTTGGGGGACCCATGGGTCGCTACACATGCCCTCCCAGAATCGACTTGGTCCAGGAAGGTCAACCTGAGGGGGGTCCGGATGACCCGACCGAAACGACCCCTGGCTGGTCGGGGGGGTGGGAGGGGGGTCCGGTGTGGTGGCGGGTGGCCAGGCGGGGGGGTGCAGTGGACGGGGGGCGGCCGCGCCGCGGTGGGAGAGCCAGCCGTGGCGGCTGGCCGACGTCCATGTGGGCCGGCTTGAGGCGGTCCACCGAAATCCGGTCCGCCCGGCCGCCGATGCTGACGACGAAGGACTTGTTGTCCCGTCGGAGGACCCGGAAGGGTCCGTCGTATGGTGGCCGGAGTGGCCCCCGGTGCGCGTCGTGGTGCACAAAGACGTACTCCGCCGTGCGGAGTGCTGGGGGGACGTAGGATCGGGGGTCGCCGTGGCAGGACGTGGGCACCGGGGCGAAATGTTGGGCGACCTCCTGGAAGTCCGTGCGCTGGCGCGTGGCGGACCAGGGGCTGGTGGCGTCGGGCACGAACTCGCCCGGGACGCGGAGGGCCTGGCCGTACACCAGCTCGGCGGTGGACGCCTGGAGGTCCTCCTTTGGAGCCGTGCGGAGGCCCAAATGGACCCACGGGAGCCGGTCGGCCCAGCCATCGTCCTGGAGGCCGGCCATGATTGCGGCCTTCATGGAGCGGTGGAACCGCTCGCACAACCCGTTGGCCTGGGGGTGGTAGGCCGTGGTGCGGTGCAGGGTAACGCCCAACGTGCGGGCGACCGCGCCTCACAGTTCGGACATGAACTGTGGGCCGCGGTCCGACGAGATGTCCGCCGGTGCGCCGAAACACACGACCCAGGTGGCGATGAATGCCTGGGCCATGTCGGCGGTGGTGGTGGAGGCGAGGGGCACGGCCTCCGGCCACCTGGTGGTCCTGTCCACCATGGTAAGCAGGTGGGTGAACCCCTGTGATGGGGGCAGGGGACCCACCAGGTCCACGTGGACGTGGTCGAAACATCGCTCGGGCAAGGTGAAAGGAGCCAGCGGAGCCTGGGTGTGACGGTGGACCTTGGCCCGCTGGCAGGGTGTGCAGGCGTTGGCCCAGTCGTGGACGTCCCGTCGCAACCCGTGCCAGACGAAACGTGCCGACACCAGCCTCTGGGACGCCTTCCGGCCCGGGTGAGAGAGGCCGTGGAGCGAAGCAAAAATGCGACGCCGCCAGGTGACCGGCACAACGGGGCGAGGTCGGCCTTGGGAGACGTCACAAAGCAGGACCGTGTCCGCGAAGAGGACGTCAGCCAAGCGGAGGCCCGTGTCCGCCACCCAGAGCGCCTGCACCGTGCCGTCGGTGGCCTGGTCCGTCGCCATCAGGGCGAAATCGACACCGAGGTGGACGGCATTGGCGCCGGCTCGAGAAAGGCAGTCGGCCACGGCGTTGTCCTTTCCGGCGACGTGCCGGATGTCCGTGGTGTATTCCGACACGGCGGAGAGGTGGCGCTGCTGGCGGGCCGACCACGGCTCCGTGACCTTGGCCATGGCGAAAATCAATGGCTTGTGGTCGACAAAGGCCGTGAACGGGCGGCCCTCCAGGAGGTGGCGAAAATGGCGGACGGCCAGGTACAGCCCGAGGAGCTCGCGGTTGAAAGTGCTGTACTTCAACTCGTTGGGCAGGAGTTGCCAGCTGAAGAACGCAAGCGGCTGCCAGGCCCCGTTTACCCATTGTTCATGAACCGCGCCCACGGCGTAGTCGGAGGCGTCCATGGTGAGGGCGATGGGAGCATGGGGTACCGGGTGGGCCAGCAGCGTGGCGTTGGCGAGGGCCCGTTTCGCGCTGGTGAAAGCAGCGTCCATGTCCATGGACCAGACGACGTCGCGCTTCGCCGGCTGGCCGTGGAGGGCGGTGTACAAGGGCCGCATGAGTTGCGCAGCTCGGGGCACGAAGCGGTGATAAAAGTTCACTATCCCGAGGAACTCCTGCAGCGCCTTGACGGAGCGGGGGCGCGGGAAAGCGGCGATGGCCTCGACTTTGGCCGGTAGCGGCACGGCGCCATTCCGGGTGATGCGGTGGCCCAAAAAGTCGATCGTCGCCGCACCAAAGTGACATTTGGCCGGGTTGACGATCAAGCCGTGCTCGCTGAGGTGGCCGAACAGCGTCCGGAGGTGGAGGAGATGCTCGGCTCTGGACGTGCTGGCGACGAGGATGTCGTCCAGGTAGGTAAAGAGGAACGGCAAGTTGCGCAGCACGCCGTCCGTCAGGCGCTGGAACACCTGTGCCGCGTTTTTGAGGCCGAAGGGCATCCGGAGGAATTCGAAGAGGCCGAAAGGTGTAATAACGGCCGTCTTCGCGATGTCGGCCGGGCGGACGGGCACCTGGTGGTACCCCCAAATCAGGTCCACTTTTGAAAAAATGGTCCGCCCCGCCAACCGGGCGGAAAATTCCTGGATGTGCGGGACGGGGTACCTGTCGGGGGTAGTGGCGTCGTTGAGGCGGCAGTAGTTGCCGCATGGCCGCCATCCACCCCCCGGCTTCGGGACGATGTGCAGCGGCGAGGCCCAGGCGCTGTCGGAGCGCCGCACGATGCCGAGGCGCTCCAGCGCGGCGAACTCGGCCTTGGCGATGGCGAGTTTGGCTGGGTCGAGACGGCGAGCTCGGGTGTACACCGGCGGGCCCGTAGTGGGAATATGATGCTCGATGCTGTGACGCACCGCGACGGCCGAAAACGTCAGTCGCGTGAGGGTCGGGAACTCCGCGAGGAGACGCGCGAAGTCGTCTGCCAACGGGAGGACGCAGGAAAGCTCGGTGGGCGCGGAACGGCTCAAGGCGCACGCCAGTGAGCTGAAAGTTTCGGCGTTGACGAGACGCCGACGTTTAACGTCGACCAGCAGCCCATGGGCGCAAAGGAAATCGGCACCGAGCAAAGCCATGCGGACGTCCGCCATCACGAACTCCCAGCGAAAGAGCTGGCTGCCGAAGCGGAGGGCGACGGTGCGTGGGCCGAAGGTGCGGATGGCGGAGCCGTTGGCCGCGATTAAGGAGGGGCCGCAAATGGCGGCCCGCCTGTTCTCCGCCGAAGCGGGAATGACGCTCAGCTGAGCGCCGGTGTCGCAGAGAAAACGCCGCCCCGACGCTTGGTCCACGATGAATAGCAGGTTTCCGGAACGGCCGGCGCTCATGGCTGGTAGTGAGCGCCGGCCCGACCGTTTCCCGACTTGCCGAACGTGCACGGGGGTTGACATGATCGGGCCCGCCGCCCGAACCTGGCGTGGAAATAACACCAGGCCGGGTCTGGCGGGGGCTCCGGTCGATGCGTCGGGACCAGGCGATGCGGCATCGCCGCTGCCAGTCGCGCCGGCCCGGCGGCCTCCGGGAAGGAAGCTGCGTCGCGGGCGTCGGGCGGGTGGGCAGGAAACCGCGCCGCGGGCGCCGACTGGGCGACGGGTGGGCTCCCGGCAGCCACCCCGACGAGCTGGCTTGCCGCTCCGACGAGCTGGCTTGCCGAATCGATCTTGTCGGCCTCCCTGGCGAGGTCGCGGGGGTTCGCGATGGTCGTGCTTGCCAGGGCGACCCGAACCTGGGCCGGGAGCTGGCGGAGAAAAAGCTCTCGGAAAAGGAAATCCGAGGGGTGCTCGCCGAGCAACGCGAGCATGTAGTCCATACGTTCGGACGGGCGCGTATCGCCGAGCTCAGGAAGGTCGAGCAGGCGTCGTGCGCGTTCAGCTGGGGAGAGGGTGAAAGCGCCCAGAAGAAGTGCCTTGATGGCGTCGTACTTGCCGTCAGCGGGCGGGCTCTGGAGGAGGCTCAGGCAGCGGGCGGCGGTCACGGAGCCGAGCGCGGCGACCACGTAATGGTATTTTGTGGTGTCCTCCGTAATGCCACGCAGGGCGAACTGGGAGTCCGCCTGAGCGAACCAGACGGTGCCATGTGCTTCACAGAAAGTGGGCAGTTTGAGGGACACTGCCGTGTCCATCGCGTGTCGTAAACTCTGGGTCACCAGTGAAGGAGCAGCGCTCCTGCTTGAGACGGACGAAGTGACGGACAAGACACAAATTCGTCCGAGAAGATGTTTATTGTATAATCAACTCGGGAACTCTGAAAACCCGTTTATCGGGTTCGCATACATATAATCCAAAACCAAAAAGCATACGTCAGAACCAAAGCCACGGCTCTCAGGCGAGGCACGCTTTGGTGGTCATGTGACCGACAGGTGCAAGCAATTATAACCTCAGCGCCGCGGTTTGTCCGCCGGTTACGTCACCGGCTTGGGCAAGGAGATTATGTTGCTGGTCTCGAGCTTTGGGGGACCCATGGGTCGCTACAATATAGCCTATTTTACTCCAGGGGGTCCCAGGATTACCCACCCAAAATTTCGTTGCGATCGGTTCAGCCGTTTATGCGGTACCTGTGAACAGATGAACGGACAGACTATTGGTGCATCATAGTAAGATATTGTGCAGGAGAGATAGCAACTATAGCTTAGAACTCTAGATTATTGTTATTATTATTATTTTTTTCATAATTAGAAGTGTAATAATACTAATTATTATTTTTACTTGGCGAAATAATTTCGCAAAGTATGTTGGTCTGTGATGTCTGTTTGTTTGTCTGCTTGTTAGCTCACCTGGAACGTAGATTCCGGGTGAACAAACTTGAGTTGCAACATTCCAAATATCGTTTGTGCCAAGTTTGGTCACAATCCCATCAGCGGTTTCAAATAAGTTGCAAGTGTTTACGGACTGAGGACGCGCCATCCCATAAGTTCCCCGGCATTAAACAAGACTGAAAGTCTAACAGCGGCGTAGCCAGGCTTGTTTGATACTTTAGTTGAAGAGGATAGTATGACCTGGGTGGAGATTGTATTTTACATATACACACACAGTGCATTCAGAAAGTATTCAGACCCCTTCACTTTTTTCACATTTTGTTATGTTCATCCTTATGCTGAAATCGTTTAAATTCATTTTCTCCCTCATAAATCTACACTCAATACCTCATAATGACAAGGAGAAAACAGGATTTTAGAAAGTTTTGCAAATTTATTAAAAAGAAAAAACTGAAATATCACATTGACATATAATAAGTATTGAGACCCTTTGCTATGACACTTGAAATTTAGCTCAGATGCCTCCCATTTCTCTTGATCATCTTTGAGATGTTTCTACACCTTGATTGGAGTCCACCTGTGGTAAATTCAATTGATTGGACATGATTTGGAAAGGCACACACCTTTCTATATAAGGTCTCACAGCTGACAATGCATATCAGAGCAAAAACCAAGCCATGAGGTCGAAGGAACTGCCTGCAGAGCTCAGACAGGATTGTGTCGAGGCACAGATTTGGGGAAGCCTCCAAAAAAATTTCTGCTGCATTGAAGGTTCCCAAGAGCACAGTGGCCTCCATAATTCTTAAATGGAAGAAGTTTGGAACAACCAAGACTCTTCCTAGAGCTGGCCGCCCGGCCAAATTGAGCAATTGGGGGAGAAGGGCCTTGGTAAGAGAGGTGACCAAGAACCCGATGGTCACTCTGGCTGAGCTCCCGAGATCCTGTGTGGAGATGGGAGAAACTTCCAGAAGGACAACCATCACTGCAACACTCCACCGATCTGGGCTTTATGGCAGAGTGGCCAGACGGAAGCCTCTCCTCAGTGAAAGACACATGAAAGCCCACAGAATCTTGTTTCTCACAGTCTGAGAGTCCTTTAGGTGCTTTTCTGCAAACTTCAAGCAGGCTTTCCTGTGTCTTTTTCATGTGTCTTTTCATGTGTCAAATCCAAGCAGGTTGTTCCAAAATGTTTGTTCAAGGCATTTGAAAAATCGGGGTCAGAGAAGGTATATTGGGTGGGGAGGGGGGGGGGGGGGTTGCCCCCCAAAATAGGTATTATTTTAATTGTTTGTTTAAAGTTTTATGATTACATTCGTATGATTTTACAGGCTGCGCTGTCTTCTAGCAACCATTGACATTGGTTTAAAATACCTTTAGTCAGTGTAGCGGAAGGAAGATTATACCGGGTTTATTCTACCAGGTGAGCGCCCAGGTGTATTGGCCCTATTTTTTTCTGTTTGTCACACGACTTTTGTCCACAGGTTTGAACTAACCACCTTCTCCCTCCCCCCGCCCCCCCCCCCCCCCCACTCTCTCTCTCTCTCTCTCTCTCTCTCTGTCTCTCTGTCTCTCTGTCTCTCTACTGTTCTTTTTTTGTTCTGTTATGTTCTGATCCATTCTGTGTTTTAGCTCATCCATGAGTCTTGAAACTTGATACAACCAAAGTAGCAAACAATAATTTATGCAGCTGATTGGAAGACGCGAGTTGAATAAATCATTTTTCAGTCTTTATGATTTAATAATGTCATGATAATTACAAGTTAGGTCCATTATTTAATAATAACCTTGAGGTTTACATCCTGCACAAATGAATAAAAAACATGGTGAGGAGCTTCTATTGAGCTCATTGCCATGGAAATCTCCAAATGAAACTCGAATCCTTGGGGTTTAAGCTTTGACTCCGACATGATTTAGCAATTACTGTGGGTACATCAGACCAGAGATACTCTTTTGTGGACAACACGTGATTGAGTCAGACAGCATCAGAGAGAGATTAATTACTGCTCAGTGAAGCTTACTATTGCGTTTCTTATTCTCTGCTGTTAAATCGCTCTTCCCTTTGATATGAGGAATAGCCGTCATGGACAGATGCCCTTTTCATGTCTCACCATAGAAGATGCGTTTTCATCCAAAAGCCCCAGCACCATCGAGAAACAAGCCTTTGTGGAACAGCAGCTTTAGCTCATCGGCCAGGGCTTAAGGAAGAGCGATCCAAAGGGAAGGAGACAAAGTAAGGGGTATGCCGCTGTGTTAGAACACAGTACCAGTGTGTAAGGAGTCACTTACAGAGATGGAAGGCATTGTGCGGAATGGGCAATGCTTCATAAAACATCATAAATTCCATACCTCACAGTGATGTTTGTACAGTGCTTTGGCTTGCTTGGCATGGTGTACTCATACGCTGATATTCACGGCAGATACCCCGCCCCCCCCCCCTGCCTAAGAAGACCATTTTACCTTTATGGAGATCTTTGAAGGCAAGAAAAGTCTATGGTTGGTGGAAGCGAATGGCGTTACCAGTGCAAGCGCCCCTACTCCCAAATTGGCAAGCACCCACACTCCCGTTGCTCCTTACCACACACCTCCTCAAAAAGCATCCGGAAGGTATCGATCTCCATAAAAGTTACCTGATAACTATTTGTCTTTCTCACATTCGTAACTGAATTCCTCTCAACTTCAATACTGTGATACAGACAATGTCCGGAATAAATAATACATCAAATAGTGCGTTTAGACGCCTTTGACTACTTCTTGGAGATTGGAAGGTTAATTCCTGTGCAATGCTACAGTCTGTAATTCCTGTCTGTGATTTATCCGATTCTTGCTCCTGAGATTGCATGCGATAAATCTCCTCGAGGTGTTCTTTGGCTTTCAGTCGTGCTTGTCAGGTGGACGTTGTTCCACTGTTATCCCATTGTAGGTGGACTTCATGGACTTACCTGACGGATAGCCAATATGCACAGGTTTTCACTCTCATGGTCCTTGTCAAGTTGCTAACAACCTGCCCTTAACCTTGTTTTGGATTGAATGATGTTCATTCTTGGACACTACCAAGAGACACGTGACACACCACGTACACACCACGTACACACCACGTAAGTCGCAGTTTTACCTCCGCCACCAAAGGTGGATGGAGGTTATGTTTTCACCCCTGTCTGTTTGTCTGTGAGTTTGTTTGTTACTTGGTAAAAAAAAAAAATATATATTTGACAAGTATGTTGATCACTCCAGTTTGTGTGTGGGTGTGTGTTTGTTTGTTTGTGTGTGTGCTTGTCTGTCCGCTCACTTATACATGCCCACAGGTCACAATTTTAAACCGATCTTCACGAAACTTCACCAAATGGTAGAGTTCGTGGTCCGACAAAATCCTATATATTTTTGAGGTCAAAAGGTCAACAACGTCAAATTTCTAAAATCCTCAATTTTCATCCGATTGACTTGAAAATTGAATGGGATTTATATATCGGTTAACTTAATTCAACCAACAACTATTTTTGAGGTCAACAAAGGTCACAAGGTCAACATAGGCCAAAGGTCAACCACCTTTTTCAAATTGCTGAAATCCTCAATTTTCATCCAATTGACTTGAAATTTGAAAAGGATTTTCATATCAGCAAACTGAATTCAACCACCCACTATTTTTGTGATCAACATTGGCCAAAAGGTCAACATAGGCCAAAGGTCAACAACTTCAAATTTCTAAAATCCTCAATTTTCATCTGATTGACTTGACAACTGAATAGAATTTGCATATCAGCTTGCTGAAACCAACCACCAATTCTTTTTGAGGTCAACATAGGCCAAAAGGTCAACATAGGCCAAATTTTCTAAAATTGTCAATTTTCATCCGATTAACTTAAACTTTGAAGACGATTTGCATATCAGGTCACTGAATTCAACCACTAATTATTTATGAGGTCTAAAGTATGCTCTACTGAGTGCCATTCTACTTTGTTCTGTTTTGCCAGTGTCGCTCAATGAGTGATTTTTCATTTGTGTGTTTGTGAACAAAATATCTCAAAAAGTTGTGGATGGATTCGGACGAAATTTGTCAGAGATGTAGCATATGTCACAAGGATGAAATTATTAGATTTTGGTGAAGATCCGGATTCGGATCCGGCTACTAGGATTTTAAAGTGATTCTTCACCATTGGGAGATAGTGCCAAAAACGATACATAGCATGATATCTCAAAAAGTTGTGGACGGATTTGGACGAAACTTGTTGGACAGATTGTGTGTGTGTCACAAGGAAGAATCGATTCGATTTTGGTGAAGATCTGAATATGGCTTCGAATATGAGAATTGTATAATTTTTAAAGTGATTCTTCACCATTGAGTCATATGGCCAACCAGGCGGAGGTATGCTCTCTACTGAGTGCTGTTGTACTAGATTCTGTATATTCTCGGCCACTGTCGATATATCTCCTCATCATTCCAGCAGTGCACTCTTACTGTTACAAAAGTTGACGCCTCATTTTGCATTTGAAGAAGTAGTATTGTATACTTTTTCTATTTTACCAATTACGAAAAATAAAATAATCTTCTGCATACATTGCATACATATTGTAACTCAATAAAAGAGTTTTTATGTTTTGAGAGCAATTTCATCGCTTCACTAATGTCCTCAGTAGCTTGAAATAAAACTTTAACTACATTAGTATACTCATTGTTTGTAGATATATTCTTTTTTTCTGAAGAACATCATTTTGTTCCATTTTTAATGTCCATGTAAATGCTAACGACCAACTTTCCTGCTAATGTCAGCTCTTCCGCAAGATGAACCTGAGATGCTTGTCCCATAATTATGGCTCATATTATATTGACTCTGATCGTTGTTTGTAAAGCGAGTTGTTTCAGTGAAAGACTGTAATGTAAACAAGATGCTATATGTTAAGGCAAGATGGTAAAATTTACCATGCAAATACGGTTTAAACTAAATTTACTCCATAACACCATGGAAACTGGGCATCACTAATTACACTGCGATGAGTGTATGATGCAGTTATTTTTCTGCTTCATAAATGGAAGGCTATTGTGTTTCGGTGCTGATAGAACATTCATCATTTACCACTCTCGGTTGGAAGCGTCTTTTGATGTTATTTCACACAATCCATCTTGGCCTTGAAGACTCGGCGAAAGGCATTTGGGAAGGAGTCGAATCATTTGATGCTAAACCCATATATCATGGAAAGTGAGCAGGATATCTCAAAAAGTTGTGGACAGATTCGGCCGAAATTTTGTGGACAGGTTGAGTGTGTGGCAAGGACGAATCAATTAGATTTTGGTGAAGATCTGGATACTATAATTTATAATGATTCTTCACAATTGAGAGATAAGACCATAAACGATATACAGTACAGCCCGATATTTCAAAAAGTTATGGATGAGTGATGACAAAACTCGTTGGATGAGTTGGGTCGATTACAAGAACAAGCCGATTCGATTCTGGATCAGGTCCAGATCCAGATCCGGCCTATTAGTGGGATATAAAATGTAACCTGTTCAACCTAGCAGAGGTATGTGCTCCACCGAATGACGTTCTGGCTCCTCTTCCCCCCGCCCCCCCCCCTCTTGTGAAACCTTCTTCCTCAGCCAGTTGAATCGCACTCTTTCCTCCAGGGCTTCAAGCAGGTGGTGCACTACCATCCTTACACCTGTGATATTTTTTACCCTCATGAACCATATACCCAACGACTCCTTTCACTTGCAGGTTACTCGGTGACTTTCTCTCCTCTTTTCCTGTTCATTTGTTGACTATCATTATTATTTTATATTTTACAGAACAGTGTGTTTATTCTCCCCTCTGTAACCTCGCTTTTCCATGAGCCTCGACTTCGTACACAGTCTCCTCCTATTGTGCAATGTCCCTTTTGGAATAGTTTATATCAGTTCCACGTATAATATAAGAATGTCGGCAAATTGAGTACCATCTCACTGGTAATTGGGGCACTGCATCAGCGGCACAAACGCGCTTCCAGAAAGATGATGCAACCAGCAGCCACAGGCTGCATACGAAACAACAAGTAAAGTAAAGATACGATTTCCGATTGATCAATGCTTGATCAATTGAAAGGAGTGGCATGCTCCAACATGCAGCACTCCTCTGCTGGCGCTTCACCAGAACGGCAGTTTGTTACCTGGTCTGACACTGTCGGGATTTGGAACCTTTCGGGTGTACCTGTATTAGATAATGGAGGCTTACAATCTCCACTGAATGTTTCCTGTTTCCATAGCTATGTCTGTAGCACAGAAAAAAAAACAAACAAGGATTTTTGGGAAGGGAAGGTAGATGGCCTGGAATGCAAGGGAATGCAAATAGATCATCAAATGCATTTGATTCCTCGATGTGTTTCCCGTTTAACGCGCACTCAATCACTCGCTGCTGTGGAGTTAATCGTATTTGTACGCGTTACCTTACAGCCAGGTAAGATTACGTATTTTAGCATCGATCGTACACCTGACACACATCCCCTGTAATTAGACAATGGTTTGCTCACAAATCTTTGATTTCAATAACGTTGAGGTCAAGCGATGGGTGAGTGGTGGAAATGATGTGTGAAGCTTGATTGGAATGAAATTAATATTTAATAGGGCAATTATTTAATTAACACGGTCTCTTGCGGATGAGTAAATATGCATTTTCAGTATCGATCTCTTATTGATTCCTGCAGTCGGTGAACACTTTGTGATGTATGCGTAAACGTACGGAGGTTTACGCTGTGCACTCACTAATTATGTGTAATCAGGATTATCCAGGTTATATCAGGATTATCCAGGTTATATCAGGATTATATCAGGTTATCCTTGACGGGTAGAGGGTGATTCATAAGTACTAGGACATGGTTTTAGCTGCTTATACAAGATTTGTTTATACCATGTATTCATCCTGTTCTTTTTTTCAAATAATACAAACAATGCATGATACCTAGATGGCAGACACCAGTCCATTTGCAGTGGAAGAGAGGCTGGGAGTAGTGGTGTGGTACCACGAGAGGAGAAACACAAACAAGACGATGAAACAGGTGCAAGACCAGATGCACTCGATGTCTAAGGAGGTATTGTAATTGTGTTTCTGTAATATGTTATCATTATGTTATCATTATGTTATCATTATGTTATGTTACATACCTCCGCCACCGAAGGTGGAAGGTTTGTTTGTTTGTTTGTGAACACGATATCTCAAAAAGTCACAGAAGGATTTCGACAAAATTTCGTGGACAGATTGGGTGTGTGTAACAAGGAAGAAATTATTCCGTTTTGGTGAAGATCCGGACCTTTATCTGATAATTTTTTTTAATTCCAAGTTAATCGTCACCATCGAGTGCTCGAGCCCAAAACGATATGTAGCATGGTTTTTCAAGACGTTGTGGACGAATTATAACAAAACGTGGTGGATGAGTTGGGTCAGTGACGAGAACAAACCAATTAGATTTTGGTTCACGTCCGAATCCAGATGCGGCCCATCAGTGGGATAGGTTTAATGTATTGTTTATTTAATCCTGATCATTAATCTAAAAACATAAACTGTTCAGCCTGGTGGAGGTATGCCCTCTAGTTTCTACCGAGTACAGTTCTGGTTACTCGTTGCATTAGATACTAGCGTGGCTTGCCTCGCTGCGCTTGCCTCGCCTCACCACACGTCGCTGCAGAGGCGAGGCATAGGCTTGTTTAAACTGAGGATAATGACCTGACTGAATTTGAGTTGCTGTGCTTTTTTTTTTCTTTTTTTCTTTTTTGTATACGAGATCGAGGCTCGTGTAAGAGCTAACATTAATCACAAAAAAACAAACGGACACATAAAACATATAATAAAGGGAGCAGGAGACAGGATGGGGAGAGAGGAGGAAGCACACAAGTACTACACTTGAGAGCAGGGACATCGGGAGATCTGTGGGAGGGAGGAGGCATACGAAGGGGAGTGGGGGGTGGGAGAGGTACAAAACACATGGACATTGCTTGGACATCCAAGAAAGAAGACGGTATTTCAAAAAAGTTGATCTGGGGTGAATTAACGGTGGTAGAAAAGATCAAGCTTTTGGATGGGGGAAGATAAGAGGTGGTGGTGAACAGCTGTTTTAAAGACCTGGAGGGATGAGTGGGATTGAAGAGAGTGAGGGAATTTGTTCCAGAGGTGGGAGAAACGAGGAATGAAAGAGTGAAGGTGAGCAGAGAGTCTTCATTTTGGCAGTGTCACCAGAATAAGGTTGCTGGCAGATCTTGTGCGACCTGTAGGATCACTTGGGGGACAGAGCATAGACAGAACTGGAGGAGATAAGCCAGAGAGGATTCGGTAGAAGACAGAAAGACCACCAACCTGCCTGCGGTGAGTGAGTGAAAGGCTCCCAGAGCTAGCTTCATCATGGGAGATTCCAATGATTCTGAAAGCTTTGGTTTCAACAGCGTGAAGCCGAGCTAGGTGTGAGGGAGCAGCACCAGCCCAGAGGGGAGAGCAGTATTCCATTGAGCTGCGGATGAAAGCCTTGTATGTGGTGAGTCGCTCAGGTGTGCCAAGGAAGGACTTCGCATGATGAAGGATGCCCAGTCGGCAACTGACTTTGGAGGCCAGCTTGAAAATGTGGTTTTCCCAGGAAAGATCATGGCAGATAATGAGACCCAAGAGCTTGAGTGACAGAACTTCTTGGAGAGGATTGTTGAGAAGGTAGATGGTAGGGTTGTCCAGACTGACTTTTCGGAGAGACATAGTGAGAGTGTGAGATTTGTCAGGATTGAAAGACATGTTCCACTTGCTTGACCAGTCTGTGATTTTGTCCAGGTCTAGAGAGAGTGAGGAGGCTGAAGACTGCCAATCTGAGGGATGAGGTATGGAGCGGCAGAGAGTGGAGTCATCAGCAAAGAGATAGAGAGGATTTTCCAGAGAGTCGGAGAGATCATTGATGAAGACCAGAAAAGCACAGGGCCCAGAACATTGCCTTGGGGAACTCCAGCCTGAACAGGAAGGGGAGATGAGAGAAATCCATTCAGGGCCACACGTTGACTATGACCAGAGAGGACGTCCGCAAGCCATGCATGGATATTTCCATGGATACCATAGGAGGAGAGTTTGGTGAGCAGAGCGGGGTGCCAGACCATATCGAAGGCACATGATATGTCGAGGAAGACAGCTCTAATTTCCTGTTTGACATTGAGGACCTCCATCCATTGTTGAGACAGCAGAAGCAGCATGTCCAGAGTAGACCTGGTCTGACCTGGTCTGAAACCAAATTGATGATCAGAGATCAAGCTATTGGAGAAGAGGAAGGATTTGATATCCCAAGCAATGATGAATTCCATGACTTTGCTGATAATTGGGAGCAGGCTGATTGGTCTGTAGTTGCAAGGATCTGTTTTTGCACCTTTTTTGTGCAAAGTGGTAATGTTGGCTGATTTCCATGCTGATGGCAGATGTCCTTGAGCAAAAGAGAGTGTGAAGAGAACAGAGAGAGGGTGTGAAAGAGTGGCAGAGCAGGATTGTAGGACCCGTGGGCTGATGCCATGTGGTGCACTTGCGGAATCAGTTGAAGATTGACAGAAACTTCTCCACCTTGTAAGGAGAGAAGGCACAGTGTCCAGGAGCAGCTGGGTATGACTGGGTACGGTGGGTACAGAGAGAGACGGGTTGGGACACAAGATTTTGAGGCAAACACAGAGTTGAGGCATTCAGCTTTTTCACATGTGGAGTCAGCTGTGCAGCCATTTGAGGTAAGGGAGGGGATGGAGGGGGAACAAGCAGCAGAAACAGATTTGACCAGACACCACCAGGATTTGGAAGAGGTAGACAGGTTTGAGAGTCGAAATATATTGTTTCCTGGCTCTACTTAGCTGAGGGTAGACACACACTTGTTCTGAGCTTGGTGGAAGGAACTGAGATTGCCTTCAGTTCGATTTGCCTTCCAAGAGGCAAAGGCAAGTTGTTTCAGGGCAACTGCCTCACCACAAGGTTCAGTGTACCATGGACGGGAGGAAGGGTAAGACAACTGAAGACGAGATGGGATAAATCTGTGAATGAGAGAGAGAAATTTACTTTGGAAGAATTCCCAGGATGAGTTGATGTCAGAGGCAGGAGAGATTGGAGACCAGTCCAGATGATTGATGGCTGCTTGAAGACCGTGCCAGTTGGCCTGAGTGAAATACCAGACTCGTCGATGCTGAGGAGGCTCTCTGAGAATGGCCAGAGAGATGTCCACTTTAACAAGCATATGGTCAGATGAACCGATTGGAGCATAAGAAGAGCAGCAGACATTTGCAGGGAAGTTTGTCATAACCAAGTCTGGAAGAGAAGATTTCCCCGTTGATTGAGATCCAGGTCGGGAAATTGACAGATCATGTCAGTACCAGTGAGTCGCAGAAGTCCTTTGCTGAGGTGCCATGGCTGGTGTGAGAGGTACCCACACCCAGTGCTGTGTATATTGAGAGTCTGGCCAACTGAAATACTGGCGCCATGTTGCATACCTAACTTCGCGCGCTGGCACTGCGAGATGTATGTCAGCTGTGGCAATCCTGTAGTTCTGTGACGAGGGAATCGATGTTATTACTGTTTGGTCGCAGATTTAATGAGGAACAACTAATTCAAGTTAAAGTGACGTGTTGTTTGTTATTGGAATAATAAAATCTGCAAGCGGCGTCATTTATTCACACGAATTGTTTGCCTGTCGCGGCACACGATTTATTGTCAGCTGCATACAGCATACTGATAAATTTGATTTCTCTTGGCATGAAATTGTAATTTGATAAAATGGAGCTTGTATACTAGTTTTCATCTATTATCTGGAAACGTAACATACAATATTCCCATAATGCTACGAAAGTACAATGTCTATTATTTTATTCATTAGCTTGGGTTCACAAATGTTGTTATACTTTCGTTTTCAAAGTTGTTATACTTTCGTTTTACATTTTCAAAGAACAATTTACTCAGGAAACTGACACAAACAGTGACAAATATTGCGTCATAAACAAGTATTTCCTGATATATAATGTTACGGGGTCCCCCCATTACCTCTGGTCTCGGTGGACCTCCGAACCCCGAGAGGGTCCCCAGCAGAAAGATGTGTTATCCTTGGTTGAAATCCAGCAAATAATGAAACCCTCAATGGAACCAGCAAATGAAACAGTCAAATCAATAATGCAACCACACCAGGTTATAAACAAACAATAATATATTATAAATCACACACAAAGAGCCATACAACAATGGGGGCAATCACCCCTACTTTCAAATCTTACTATGATATCCTTGTGAAGCCCCTTAACCCCACACTCACGGCACCTCCCCCAATGTCTCTGCACCCCTCCAAGGCGAAGTCCCAATGTCTGTGTGCGCTCCCGCGACCGGGGAGTCAAGGCCCGATGGTCAATTGAGGCGTAGACGTGCGAGACGACCCCGAGGTCACGTGCTCAGCACCCAGCAACACAGCGGTGGAAAGGAACCTCACAAAGACGCGCTCCGGCGTACACGTTGTGGTTCAATCCGCGAGCCTCCGTATAATTCTCACGTGCCCCTTTCTGGCACAGCCGTCCCCGGCAAACCACCGGGGAATAATGCCCAGCCGACACGACAAAAGCCTGTTCACTGCAGGTTGCTCGCGTGGCGAAGATGGCGGACGGCTTTCGCTCCAACCAGGACTTTGAGGCCTGGATCCCCCGGAACCTCAATGAGAATACCCGACGACACAGGCTCCACGCACGCCGGCGATATTTCTTATCACCCGAACCTCCCTTCAAGGACGCAAAGTTCACTCACACTGTACGTCGAACACTCGGGCCGGAGCTTCAACAACCACGTCTCTTTTCGATCTCCTCCCATCTCTCTCTCTTTGCTCCACCTCTTCCGGTCACGATCCGGATTTCCAGCCACATTTTACCAGGAGCGCTTTAAAATATTTTAACCACCACAACCCTTTCCCTTAAGTCACAATAAGCATAATATCTAGAACCAACAATGATAACAACAACCATAATGAGGGCCGAATCCGTAACACTTCCCCCCCTCAATAAAGAAATTTGAACACCGCGAAAACTTTCTTTGTCGGCAAATTCTTGAAACCAACACCAGTAATCAATGTTTCCCCAAACATAAAACAACAAAATTTTACACAACCCCCAGAGCTTTCCAAAGTTAATTCCCTCTGGACCAAGCGTCAACAACGACATTGTCCCTGCCCCTCTGATTTTTATTTCCGACTTTACCGATTGACCAATGTGCAGATTATGAGGTATTGAAGAAACACATTCTCAAAGCCTATGAATTGGTCCCGGAAGCTTACCGGCAAAAATTCCGGAATGCCAGGAGGAGGGAGAGTGAGACCAATGAGGAATTTGCCAGAGTGAAGGAAACCATGTTTGATAGGTGGTGTGATTCAAAAGGAGTTGGGAAAGACTTCGAACTATTGCGACAATTGATCCTGGTGGAGGAATTCCAACAGTGTGTCCACGAGGACATTAAAGTTCATCTGGAGGAAAGGAAAGTACCAAAGCTGTATGAGGCAGCCACCATGGCAGATGACTATGCCTTAACACACAGGATGGGGTTCACACAGGAGTTTCTCTTGAATGAAGGTTAAGGGATTGTGATCAAAAACCCAAAGGCCAGCAAATCTATAGCACTTTCTCCGGGAGGCCGAGCTGAAAGCCAGGTTCCATGGTGGTTGGGTGGTGAGGCCTGGAAGTATTCACGACATGGACGCCTTTAGGAACGTGGACTTCACGGTTAGTCCGGTGAGGAAAGTTCACTACATGGACGCATTTAGGAACATGGAGTTCACGGTTAGTCCGTGCAGGGAAGTTCACTACCTGGACGCCTTTAGGAACGTGGCGTTTATGGTTAGTCCATGTAGGAATCTTTGCTCGGCGGCTCCGCAGCATTCAGTGCTTCAACTTTTCCGGACTCCTAATAATTACGGTGGGACCACTTGTCACAGTAGTCACCTGACTGGCGGTCTCCTTCTCGGCCACTGCTCTGATAATCCTTCCTTCGAGAGCCGTCATAACTCTGGAAGCCTCCATAATAATATCGCTTGCGGCCACCACCACTACTACTCCGTGGTCCTCCTCTGTAGCCCTCTCGACCCCCAGGAAATGCCTTCCCTACTGTGATGGTCCGACCCTCCAACTCCTTGCTATTCAGATCCTTTTCTGCCTCTCTGGCGTCCTTTGAGTTTTCCAACGTGACAAAGCCAAACCCTCTTGACTTTCGTGTCTCCCTGTCTTTTATCAGCAGCACTTCCAAAAGCGGTCTGTAGTTGCTGAAGGCCGACTCCAAAACATCTTCCTGTGTTTTGAAGTTCAGTCCACCGACAAATAACTTGCTAAACTTGTCGCCATCCCTAACTGGTGTGGTGTTATTTTCCCTACTGGGCTTTTTAACAACCATCGGGTCACCATAAACTTGACCACCGGCCAAATCATTCCCGATAACAACCGATACTCCCTCTACAGGAAGCGTGGCTTGTAAACCGACGGTGAACGGTCCTGACACCAAATCGGACTCCAAATGGATGACATGAAGTGGAGCACTAACACAGCCACCAATCCCCTGTAAACGAACACTATCCCCAGTTGCCATCTCCTCGGACCATGGCAAGATGCCGTCAAGCATTAAAGATTGATGTGCTCCTGTGTCCCTCAATATCCTAACCGGTCTCCGGTTAGTCGAGGCTCCATCCAGTGACACAAACCTCTCGGAAATAAATGGTTGGTAACCCTTTTGAGGGCGATTTCTCACAATGGCCATCGCATTTGGAGTCGTACTAGTCGAACTCCGCTCCTGATTTTCCTTTCCCAGAGCATAACAGTTGGACATCCAGTGTCCAGGTTTATGGCAAAAAGTGCAAGTAGGCCCGGAGGAGAACCTCGTGGTCTGCCAAGGCATGGGGGTGGCGGTCTGCCTCGAGTCCCCTGGACGATAGGTCTGTCTTGGAACCGCAGTCTTCTGATTTCTAGAAGTCGTGGTGTCGAAGTGGACCTCATTTTCATCCCGAGGCCGCCCCCATGGATTTTCAGTCTCCGTGATGTACCATAGCTCCCCTGGCTAGGTCTGGGTGAGAAGTTCGGTTTGTGGAACCCCATCCTGTATGTTAAGGCATAGTCATCTGCCATGGTGGCTGCCTCATAAAGCTTTGGTACTTTCCTTTCCTCCAGATGAACTTTAATGTCCTCGTGGACACACTGTTGGAATTCCTCCACCAGGATCAATTGTCGCAATAGTTCGAAGTCTTTCCCAACTCCTTTTGAATCACACCACCTATCAAACATGGTTTCCTTCACTCTGGCAAATTCCACATGGGTCTCACTCTCCCTCCTCCTGGCATTCCGGAATTTTTGCCGGTAAGCTTCCGGGACCAATTCCTAGGCTTTGAGAATGTGTTTCTTCAATACCTCGTAATCTGCACATTGGTCAATCGGTAAAGCCGAATAAATCTCTTGAGCTTTACCCACCAGAACACTTTGCACTAGTATGGACCAGTACTCCTCAGGCCAGTTTAACTGTCGAGCCACTTTCTCAAAGTGTGGAAAAAACTTGGCTACCTCCTTTTCATTGAAGGGTGGAACCAGCCTCACATGTCTGCCAACATCCCAGGTGTTCTGATTAGGCGTCGAACCAGTCAGCAGGGATGGTACCTCTCCCCGTTCTCTCTTTTTTAACTCCAGCTCCTTGACTTTAATTTCCTGCTGACGCGCCAATTCACGGTCCTTTAACTCCCTTTCGGCTCTTCTCTCCTCTGCTTCGAGTTCTCTTGCAGCTCTCCTTTCTTCTGCTTGTTTCTCTTCTAACCTTTCCTGGAGTTCTCTTTCCTGTGATGCTCTTCTTTCCTGGAGTTCTCTTTCCTGTACTTTTAACCTTTCCTGGAGTTCTCTTTCCACTCTCCTTTCCTCTGTTTTTTTTCTCTTCTAACCTTTCCTGGAGTTCTCTTTCCTGTACTTTTAACCTTTCCTGGAGTTCTCGTTCCTGTGCTTTTTCCCTTTCCTGGAGTTCTCTTTCCTGTGCTTTTTCCCTTTCCTGGCTCCGTAATTGCATCTCCAGTTTCCGGAGCTCCACATTTTCCTGTTCTTCTGGTAACCAATCCCAGGCTACCTCTTCCCATGCTTTTAATCCCACCATAGATTGTATCACCACTGTCTGCAACTCTGCCTTCTTCATATTAGTTCGGACCTCCAAGCTAAAATGTTTGGCCAATTTCCAGAGGTCCAATTTTACCAAAGCTCTGAACTGTGCTTCACTAGGGGTCACTGTAAACTTCCCTGCGTCAAACTCCATAGTGACTACTGGTAACACCTGTTAACCTTCACACAATAAATTTTTAACTAACAAAAACAAATTATTATTATTATTATTTTTTTGTTTTGTTTTTGGGAAAAAATTGGGAATGTTGGAAAAAGTTCAAAATTTGGGAATTCTGGGAATGTTAGGGAATTCTTTCCTGGACTAAATTTAGGAATTTTTAAGATCCCGGACGCAGACCCAATTGCGAGCCCACGAATATCAATTGGACGAGCCCACAATTTCTGTTACGGGGTCCCCCCCTTACCTCTGGTCTCGGTGGACCTCCGAACCCCGAGAGGGTCCCCGGCAGAAAGATGTATCCTTGGTTGAAATCCAGCAAATAATGAAACCCTCAATGGAACCAGCAAATGAAACAGTCAAATCAATAATGCAACCACACCAGGTTATAAACAAACAATAATATATTATAAATCACACACAAAGAGCCATACAACAATGGGGGCAATCACCCCTACTTTCAAATCTTACGATGATATCCTTGTCAAGCCCCTTAAACCCACACTCACGGCACCTCCCCCAATGTCTCTGCACCCCTCCAAGGCGAAGTCCCAATGTCTCTGTGCACTCCCGCGATCGGGGAGTCAAGGCCCGATGGTCAATTGAGGCGTAGATGAGCGAGATGACCCCGAGGTCACGTGCTCAGCACCCAGCAACACAGCGGTGGAAAGGAACCTCACAAAGACGCGCTCCAACGTACACGTTGCGGTTCAATCCGCGAGCCTCCGTATAATTCTCATGTGCCCCTTTCTGGCAAAGCCGTCCCCGGCAAACCACCGGGGAATAATGCCCAGCCGACACGACAAAAGCCTGTTCACCGCAGGTTGCTCGCGTGGCGAAGATGGCGGACGGCTTTCACTCCAACCCGGACTTTGAGGCCCGGATCCTCCGGCACCTCAATGAGAATACCCGACGACACAGGCTCCACGCACGCCGGTGATATTTCTTATCGCCCGAACCTCCCTTCAAGGACGTAAAGTTCACTCGCACTGTACGTCGAATGCTCGGGCCGGAGCTTCAACAACCACGTCTCTTTTCGATCTCCTCCCGCCTCTCTCTCTCTCTCTTTGCTCCACCTCTTCCGGTCACGATCCGGATTTCCGGCCACATTTTACCAGGAGCGCTTTTAAATCTTTTAACCACCACAACCCTTTCCCTTAAGTCACAATAAGCATAATATCTAGAACCAATAATGATAAAAACAACCATAACAAGGGCCGAATCCGTAACAATAAGCATATATAAACAGTGCATGTTTCAGGGTGTATGTATAATAAGGGATTATGTATAATACCTGATTTTCAGTTATTATACTTAATCCCTTTTATATATATATATATATATGTATATATATATATATATATATATGTATATATATATATATATATATATATATATATATATATATATATATATATATATATATATATATATATATATATATATATATATATATATATATATATATATATATATATATATACCCTATACACTGCATATGTACACGAAAAATGTTACAGGGAATATGTATTTTATATATATATATATATATCGTTGACTAAATAAATGTTAAGCTCCCCAGAGACCTAATACACACGTGTCATGTCACTTTTGATTTGAAACCAATATGTATTAAGCGATTTCGGTTTTGAGTGATTTCGGTAACTGAGAAGGAAGTTGAGGAAGCGATAAAAGCAATGAAGAGTAGAAAAGCGGGAGGGCCGACGGGAGTTGTGGGAGATATGTTGAAGGCAACAGGAAGTTGGGGTGTGAAGAGAATGACAGAGATCTGTAATCTGGTGGTGAAAGAAGGCCGCATTCCAGTGGCTTGGGAACTGAGTACCCTCGTCCCTCTATACAAGGGGAAAGGTGACCCTCTGGAGTGTGGCTCGTACCGAGCGAAAAGTTATTGGAGCATGGAATGAAGGTATTGGAAAGGGTGTTGGACAGGAGGATAAGAAAGAAGGTGAAGATCGACGAAATGCAGTTTGGATTTATGCCAGGAAGAGGAATGACAGACGCGCTCTTTATTGTGAGGCAGTTGCAGGAGAAGTACATGGAGAAGAGGAAGAAGTTGTTTCTTGGCTTCGTTGATCTGGAGAAAGCATTCGATAGGGTTCCATGTGAAGTATTGACATGGGCATTGAGGAAGTTAGAAGTGGTGGAATGGTTGATCAGAGTAGTGATGGCAATGTACAAAAGAGCGCGCACAGCTGTAAGGACGAAGGACGGGAACAGTGGTGAGTTTGAGGTGAAGGTGGGAGTGCATCAGGGGTCGGTACTAAGTCCACTACTATTTGTAGCTGTGATGGAGGTGCTGGCTCAGAACGTAAAGGAGGGTTTACCGTGGGAGTTGTTGTATGCAGATGATCTGGTGTTGATTGCGGAAAGTATGGATGGACTGAAGGAAAAGATGAACAAGTGTAAGGAATGTATGGAGACAAAAGGTCTGAAGGTAAATATAGGAAAGACGAAGGTGATGACAAGTGGTAAAGCATGTGGTGAGGTGGAAAGAACTGGGAAGTGGCCATGTGCTGTGTGCAGGAAGGGTGTCGGAGTGAACTCCATTCAATGTACAATGTGCGCTGAGTGGGTTCATCAAAAATGTAGCGGTCTGAGAGGGTCATTAATCAGTGTGGCAGCTACATTCAAATGTAAGGTGTGCACAGAGGGAGTTGCAGATGGAGGAAATGTTGAGTTAGATCTTGGAGACGGCATGAAGCTAGAAGGTATGAAAACATTTTGCTACCTCGGAGACATGCTGAATGGAGAAGGTGGATCAGACTCGGCAACGGTTGTTCGAGTGGGATGTGCATGGAAGAAGTTTCGGGAACTGAATGGCGTGCTGATGAGGAGGGGAGTGTCGTTGAAGCTGAACCGAAAGGTGTATGCTGCATGTGTGAGAAGTGTTATGATTTATGGGGGCGAGACATGGGTCATGAATGTAGAGCAGCAACGAAGGCTGGAAAGGGTGGAAATGCGAATGGTTCGGTGGATGTGCGGAGTATCGTTGAGAGAGAGGAAGACAAATGATGAATTGCGAAAGATGATGGGAATAGAGCCTGTGATTGATGCTTTGAAGAGGAACAGGTTGAGATGGTTTGGTCATGTGTTGAGGAAGGATGAAAGTGACTGGTTGAGAAGAGTGATGGAAATGAATGTAGAAGGAAGTAGAGGATGGGGAAGACCGAGAAACACTTGGCTAAAGATGGTGGAAGAAGAAATGTGGGCAAGGGGGTTAACAAGGAGAGATGCAGAAAATAGGGCAAAATGGAGAAGATTGTCATGGGGACCGCAAGGCTAACCCCTGCTCTAGCAGGGAAAATGGCCTTAAAATGCATGTTGTTGTGTGTTGTGTTGTATATATTAAGCGATTTCACTTACCGAACATAAATATGAGTAAGGTGATTGATTCCATCCAACTCGGCGTATTTTAACCGCCCAAATAGCACTTCGTTCCTTGTCTCGAGGAAATCTGTGCATTATACGACCTTGTCCTGGTCTAACAGAACATCCCCAAGTGGCACAACACACCATATTGGTTGATTTTATTGAAATATTACTCAAATGAAATATGCAACGATACGAAGCAATGGCACGGAATGGGTGCAGCGGGAAAGCTGCTCGGCTGAGGTGGTATGCAAAATGGTGCCTGTAAACCACGTGACGCGGGCTCGACTAATCATGGCGGTAGTTGAGCAGATCAAAGGCTGGCCAGACTCTGTTAATATACGGCACTGCCCACACCCAGCCAGCTGCCATGACGACAGTTGAAATCACCACATATAAGGAAGAGAGTTGGGACGAGTAGATAGAAGTTGATCCATGTTATCAGACAGCGAGATGTAGATGGAGTCATCACTGTTTGGTGGACTATACAACACACATATGAACAAAAGGTTGGAGCGAATGGGGAAGCCATAGCCAGAGGTACTCCTTTGGGTGCGGTGGAGAGAGGGCAGTGCAGGGAGAGTGAGGAAGAGAGTTTTTGATAAAGATAGCAACCCCACCTCCAGGACGAGGATCAGGTCCATCATACCGAAGAAGGGAGTAACCAGGGAGAGATATTAAGGAATCAGAGACATCTTGAAGAAGGAAAGTTTCTGTTAAGCAGATTAAGTCTGGTTTGTCAGAAGCAACCTGCATGGAGAGATCAATCAGGTTTGAGCGAAGACCCCGGATGTTTGAGCTCCATACCGTTAAGGAAGAGGAAGGGGGAGCAGCGAATACAGGACAGTGGGAGAGGAGGGGTAGGGTAAGACGAGCGAGAGGAGGAGGAGGTAGGGAGAGCTGTTGATAGTGTGTCGGAGATTTCAGAAGAGCTAGGAGAAAGGGAAGGATGAGGAGGACAAAAGGTTTGATGGTGATTGGATGAGGCACAGTGAGGTGTTGTTTGAGGGTGAGGGGCAGAGTGAGGAAGAAGGTTGGAGGTGATGGAGGTAAGAGTTGGAGTCAGAAGAGAGAGGAAGTGGGGAGGACGCTTTGAGGAGGAGGTTTGACAGGGGAGCATTGGAGAAAAAAGGAGGGTGGGGAGATACGAAGGGGAGGGGTGAGGGGGGAGTTTTGAAGGGGAGGGGTGAGGGGAGTTTTGAAGGGGTGGGGTGAGGGGGGAGTTTTGGAGGGGAGGGGCGAAGGAAGAGTTTGGGAGGGGAGGAGTGAGGGGGTAGTTTTGTAGCAGAGGGGGGAGTTTAGAAGGGGAGGTGGAGTTTTGGAGGGGAGGGGTGAGTGGGGAGTTTCAGAGGGGAGGGGTGAGGGGGGAGATTTGAATGGGATGGGTGAGTTTGGATTTTAGAAAGTGTTGGACGATTAATGGAAAACGAACATTTTTTGCAAAATGAGTTTCTTGTGATTTTTGAGTCAGAGATCCGTTTGAAATTGTTGGAGGAGGGGTGGAATGCAGGTGAGTTTTGCGAATTTAGGAAGGAAGAACTGTAAGAGATTGAATTTTTATTTGAAATGAAGAGATTTGGTGAGCAAATCGAAGACAATCTTTTAAAGAAGAAGAAGAAGAAAAGTGTGTTTTAATATACAACAGAATACAACCCTGCAGGGGAAAGTTTTAACATTTTAAAACTAAACCGTGAAAACTATCAGGGGAAAATCCCTAAATGAGGTCATGAATGATTCTTAAAGGGGATTATGGATTCTAGCACAGGTTCAGAAGCAGGAACAGAAGAATAGGAGATTGACAGCCAAGAGAGCAGAGAATGAAGGATCAGGGTGGTGTATAAGCAAATGAGTTGGTGCGTGAGGAGAGGCCTACTTTTTTAATTCTTCATTGATGTTTTTTTGAAGGTTAGGTGAAAGTGGATCAGAGGAACAAGGAGAAAGGTGAAGGAGTATGGTGAAAACTAGAATTGGAAAGGTGTCAGGTGGAGAGGATTGAGTTATGAAGGAAGGAGGAAAAAAAAAGGACGTGTGGGGCAAACACGTGGTCGAAGAACGAACAACACGAACAAAGAAGGAAATTAGATATATATGTATATATTTTTTGAATTAAGACTTTAAACAAAGGGTAAGATGATCAGGGAATTATGGGATGAAAAGAAAGACTGGAAAAAACAGAGAACGAAAGTATGTGGACCACAAACGATCACCGAGAGGAGACAACAAAGCCTCAAGGGACCAGGCCTGAAAAACTCGGCAGGAAACAACTGACGATTAAACACAGGTATGCACGATTTGCACCGAGATCTTACTAGAAACACACAGTAGACACACACCGTAAAATAAAAAATACCGTTTTGACAAAAATACAAACGGGAAAAATACCTTACTTTGATAGCGTGGAGAGCTTGGAAAAACAGCCTCACCGGCAAAACCGGAAGCAGAAACCGGAAGCGGCAGGCTGTCATGATTTACACCAATAATAATACAAACATTTATTTTGTACAAATGTATTTGTAATATTGGTGATATTATTTATTTGTTGTTTATTTGTGATAAAAAAGGTTCAAGTGGTGTAAAACTCGAAATGGTCAAGGGTCCAAGCTGTCCAATCTAAGTGATCTAAATTGTATTAAGGTCTAAGGGGTTGAAAGGGACTTAAGGGGTGTAAATGTTGAAAGGTTAAAAAGGTTGGAAGGATGAAGGGATCTAAGGGTGTCTCAACTATTGAAAGGGGCTTAAAGGTAAAAGTGCCCTTAAGGTTCTTGGGGGAGGGGGAGTCTTCCAGATCTTGGGGTCTAATGGGTATAAAGGGTCTTATGGGTCTTCAGGGTCTTTTGGGTATTTTGGTTATTTGGGGTCTTTTGGGTATTCTGGGTCTTTAAGGGTCTTCAGCATATTCGGGGTCTTCAGGGTCTTTGAAGTCTTCATGGTATTTCGGGTTTTCAGGGTATTTTGGGTCTTTAAGGGTTTTTTGGGGTATTTAGGGGCTTTTGGGTCTTTAAGGGTCTTTGAGGTATTTTGAGTGTTCATGGTCTTTTTGGTCTTCAGGGTATTTAAGGGTGTTTGGGTCTCTTAGGTATTTTGTCTTCAACGTATTTTGGGTCTTCGGGATATTTTGGGTCTGCAGGGTGTTTTGTGTCTTCGGTCTTGTCTTGTCTTGTCTTTTTTTCCCTGCATCTTCATGGTATTTTGGGGTATTGGTGGTCTTAGGGGTGTTTTGGGACTAAGGATCTTCAAGGGTCTTTGGGGACTTTTAGGGTCTTCAAAGGTCAAAGTGATCTCAGCAGTTAAAGGGTTGAGATTTCCAACAATACGTAAATAATAGACGTACAAAATTAATGGAGAGGAGGCAACCAGCGTTCAAACAGTACGTAATTAATAGACATAATCACACAGCTTCCCAGCTTCACGGCTTCCCGGACGCCGGACGGACGTTCGTACGGCTTCACAGACCGTGTTTTTTCGGTTTCATATATGTAGATAACTATTATTACTGTAATATAATATTCCAAGGGGCTTATGGCTCACCCTGGTAAATGGTGTGAACTGATATTTTTATTAGTTGCTAAAACCATTTCCTGGGACTTATGGCTCACTCTGTGGTGCGCCATGCAGAGCTTTTGCGCTTTTTCACGATATGATTGTTTCACTCTGGAATGAGTGAGTGAATGAATAAATGTGTAATGCGGAGAGCGAGTGAGACTTTTTGATGCGCAAAGGTGTGTGAACTTTCCGCCAGCAAAGCTCCACTAAATTCGCGTTTCGCAGCCAAATGATGGAGCTTCGCCGGCGGCGCCGAACACCATCTGCTGAAAATCACCAAAACAGAAGGATGGTCGAGGCGCTGGAGGAAGAATAAAAAGAAAAAACACAATTTTAAGCTTCTCGGTGCGAATTCTCAGCCGAGCCTGAAATGCTCCGATGTTCCATCGAACGTTGCACCTGCACCACGACGCACCTCCGAGGCATCGCAGCATTCCCCCACAAATAAAGGAATTAAACAAAATAATTCGATTGCAAAACCCCACTGAGCCCTGGCGTCCTTTCCTGGAAGCTCAGCGTGACGCATTCCGTTCCAAGCGAGAATGAACAATCTGGTGCTTTTTCGATCATAATTGTGCATTTGAATCAAAGCATCGATTCGTGATTACAAAGCCTCAATTTGTGTGCGCGTTCCTTATTCTCCCCGTACTTAGTTAGGTCCGTGCGGCGCAGATGTGTCTGGAGGCGCCGACGCTCTTTAATAATTCACATCTCAGATGCTGCTCTTACTGAGGTCCAATCGATGAGATTGTGGGTAAGTGGATGATGGTTTTTATTCGAAATTATAACAATTATTGTTATTATGCTTAAACTCTCAATCGGAGTCGCAGCAACATGGTGCACACGGAGCATGCTTACCTTTGGCTTGGCTAATCTGGGTTCGATTCGCGAGTAATCTGTAGCATCCCCCTGCTTCCCATGCCCCCCTCCCCCCAAGCCCTCTCTCTCCCACAGATCTCCCGATGTCCATGTTATCTGCTGTTGTACTTGTGTGCTTCCCTCCACCATCTTGTCTCCGGCTCCCTTTATTGTATGTTTTGTATGTCCCTTTTTTTTTTTGTTGGTTCACGAGTTGTCAAACAGAGTGACCACTATATTCGTCATGGGTGTGTGTCTGTGTGTCTGTCTGTCCACAGCATAACTACCCGATGATATCATCCGATCTTGATGAACTTGGTGGGAGGTTGATATCATGATCTAGTTGTGTCCTGCCTAGAGTGGGCATATTGCGTATTGCGTATTTGTAAAAAGATATCTTTTTAGGGGGTAATCGAGTTCAGGCTACATCTTCTCCGAGGGAGTTAGTGGAATCTGACAGGGGTTTCGGTGTTTGGTTAGGCCAATGTCATGTGTCTAGACCCACGGAGCTCAATTTTTCATATTCGCCCCAAGATCAAGGTCACATGGTCACGAAATTTAGAAAAGTCAATTTTTGATAGTTTTATTACATTGTTCGCTTCCTGATTGGGTGAAATGTCGTACATGATCTTATATTATCACATACATCATGAAATACAAGTTTTCCAACAAATTTCAGAATCTTCGACCTTTGACCATTGAAGGTCACAAAGGTCAAATTTTCAAAGTTGGCGGAATCGAACCGAATTTTCAGTATTGTGTAGCTATCTAACCACATAACTGATTATACATTATTTTCTATCTCATTTCAAGGTCAGTAACCTTCGTTTTGACATTTCCAGGCCAGCACCACACACAATTACATACAGCTGGCTCTTAAAGGCCTGCGCATGCAGCGCATTGGGGCCCTTTGTAAATAGGCGGCATGTACACGGCATGTCGGGGGCCGACACCTGCCACGTGGGCCCCCGACCCCCCAGTCCGGGCCTGTTTCGGTTATAGTCCATCCTTTGTCATTGAATACCGCTCGCTCGTGAACCATCGTCGTTTCCTGACTTGTTGGTTTTTTTGTGATTAATGTTAGCTCTTTCTTCCATGAACCTCGATGTTGTATACAAAAAAAAAAAAATCAGCCTCAGTCGAGCATAATGCCTAGCCATCCGGTTCGTTAAAGGCCTGACGCAAAAAATACTTTTACCTGGCTGACCCCCAAAAAGGTGGGAATAATTTGAGCCATTTTCAATAATTTGAGTACTTTCCAAATTATTTGGTGTTGATTAAACATGATATAATTATTTTAGTTTGGAGTCTAAAATAAAGGTGATACCTTGGAATGGCATTCTGGGCCAGCCAATCATATTTCAGCGGAGACTGTTTGGAATGGTAATGATTGAGAGTTCCTGCTGTTCCGTTGAAGCACTCGGATGGTGGAACCGCGAGACATATTGTGAGTTCGGATATTTCTCCGGAGAGGCAATAAAATATCCATTTGCATGCAGGAACAGCGATGTAACTTTTAAGTCTTTGTTATGGTAATTACCTGTACCTTTTGCTTCTCCAATGCACAGCGTTCTCCAAAAACAGGGAGCGTAGGATGCATGGAGTTTCCTCGTTACCAAGCTGACATTTTTAAACTAAACTCCATTCATCCGAAGGATATGTTGACTTGATTTATGACATCCGCAATGCCCGAGCGACAGTTTACGACCTTTACCGTAAAACCACGCCAATTCGATGGTTTATTGGGTCGAAGACGAGCATGGAATGATCAATTCGAGCGATGTTTTAAATCATTATTAAGGTACATAATTAAAAATTACATTTTGATTTTAAAAAAATTTATAATTGATGTCCGTCCACCATTACCGCATGTGCTCATTCCATGATGGCCTCCACACATTTCCTCTTTGTGCAGCATGTTCACTCTCACGTCGCCCCTTCTCCCCATTTCCATAACACGGGGTAAACCTGTTGTCCTTCGTCATGACATGTTTAAGCATTTATTTTCTTGGTGTTTGTTGAAGTTTTTTTTATTTCATTTTGGACAAACAACCGTTCTGGTATACAGTATATTATACCACAAAGTATATATACAGTATAGTCTACACATATTGTTCACCTGGAGTGTGAGTCTCTTTTGATCTGCAACCTCAATCGTTGGAACTTCATGCAGTTTGCACTCCGTTCATCTTCAGTCCTGGCCAAAAATATTGTCATCCTTGCACTTTTTTCAAATGATGCACCATTTCTTCCAGAAAATTGTTGAAATAAAAAAATCTATTTGTATCCGCAATTCTTTATTTCACTGATAATATTACAGAACCTTTGTTTTTGATTCAGAACTTAATATATCCTTTCAAATCAGGAAAAAAAAAGAAAAATGGCATTGACAAAATTATTGACACCCCAGACTTAATAATTGGAAGCACAGCCTTTGGACAAAATAACTGCAGTCAGGCGCTTCCTCTAGCCATGAATGAGCTTCCTACACCTCTCTATTGGCAGTTTAGCGCACTCTTCTTGTGCAAACTGCTCCAGTTCTCCCAGATTTGAAGGGTGCCTTCTCCCAACTGCTGTTTTCAGATATCCCATCTCCCCACAGGTGTTCAATGGGATTTAGATCTGGACTCATTTCTGGCCACTCCAGAACAGTCCAGCGTTTTGTCTTGAACCATTCCTGGGTGCTTTTTGAAGTGTGTTTGGGGTTATTGTCCTGCTGCAAGACCCATGACCTTCGACGGAGACCCAGCTTTCTAACACTGGGTTGAACATTGCACTCCAAAATGCCTTGGTAATCTCCTGATTGCATGATGCAATGCACACATTCAAGGCCCCTCCCTCCACCCCCGAATACCAGAGGCAGCACAGCAACCCCAAAACATCACTGAAGCTCCTCCATGTTTGACTGTAGGGAAGGGGTTCTTTTCTTTGAAGGCTTAATTTTTTTTTTCTGTAAACATAGAGATGATGTGCTTTACTAAAAAGCTCTAATATGGACTCATCTGTCCACAGGACATTCTCATAGAAGGATTTTGGCTTGTTCAGGTGTGTTTTGGCAAACTCCAGTCGGCTTTCTTATGTTTCTCTCTCAGCAGTGGGGTCCCTCTGAGTCTTCTACTATAAAACCCCCTTTCATTGAGTTGGCGACAGATGGTGCAAGTTGAAACTGTTGTACGTTGTGTCTGAATGCAGCTTGAATCTGTTTGGCAGTTGATCAAGGTGCTTTCTCCACCATTTGAACAATCCTTCGCTGCAATCTTCAATCAAGTTTTCTCTTGCGGCCACGTCCAGGGAGGTTGGCGACAGTGACATGGGTGTTAAACTTCCTGATAACATTGCATACGGTGGACACAGGAATATCAGTCTCTAGAGATGGTCTTGTAGCCTTGAGATTGTCCATGTTTGGCTACAAACTTGTGTCTGACCTCCTCAGACAATTAGCTGTTTTTCTTTCTTTCTCCATGCTCATTGTGGAACACACAGTGAAACAAAACTGTAGAACGACTCCTTTTCTCTATTCAAACTGGTTGAATGAGTAATTTTTATATTGCAAGCACCTGCAACTCATCACAGGTGAGTTCAATTCTAAAGTAAAGTTGAATCACCTCCTTGAAATCTAATTATTTCTAACAACTTCTAAACGGTGCCAATGATTTTCTGGGCCATTTTAGGATTTTTGTGTGGAATAAGCTAAGATTTAGTAATGTTTTCAGCTTTTCTTGTATTGTTCCACTGCCAACCAAAGAAATACATATGTGGATACCAAAATATTTTTTAATTTCAACAATTTTCTGGAAGAAATGGTGCATTATTTGAAAAAAGGGCAAGGGTGCCAATATTTTTGGCCACGACTGTACAGTCACGTGAAAAAGTAAGTACACCCCATGTAAAGTTTTGACTTTTTCAACATATTTCAACATACAGCTATTTGATCTTCATTTCAACAATATTTATAGATAAAGGTGATATAATATAACAACTATCATGAAACATTTACATTTTGTAGTCCATTGTATAATTTAAATAAACATAAATGCAAATTTCGCATGTGGAAAAAGTAAGTACACCCCTACATTTATCACTACTTCAAATACCTAAAATTAGAATCAGATGCACCAGCTCGGGTGCAAATGATTAGAACATCGTTAGAGAAGATCTTGGAGGAACCTGTGTTATTTAAACCTCAGACATTTAGTTTGGTTTGCTCTTTGTTGTTGAAGTGTGCGGCGTCACCATGCCTAGATCAAAAGAGCTCTCTGAGGCCTTCAGAAAGAAGGTTATAGATGCCTACGAGTCTGGGAAGGGATTTAAAAAGATCTCCAAACAATTTGAAGTCAATCATTCGATTGTCTGGAAGATCATCTACAAGTGGAGAAGATTTCAAGCAACTGCCAACTTGTTCAGTCCTGGCCGCCCCAGCAAGTTCAGCCCGAGAGCAGGCCGCAAGATGCTGAAAGAAGTCTCTAAGAACCCCAGAATGTCATCACGGGACCTACAGGTAGCTCTTGCCACTGTTGATGTCAAAGTGCACGAGTCTACCATTAGAAAGAGGCTGCACAAATTTGATCTACATGGGAGGTGTGCCAGTAGGAAACCTTTGCTGTCCAAAAAGAACATCAGGGCAAGACTAAAGTTTGCCAATGAACACCAAGGCAAAGACCAGCACTTCTGGAACAATGTGCTCTGGACAGATGAGTCAAAGGTAGAGCTATTTGGCCACAGTACCACAAGACATTTTTGGCGAAAACCAAAGACAGCATTTGACCACAAGAACCTGATACCAACTGTAAAGCATGGTGGTGGAAATATTATGGTTTGGGGCAGCTTTGCTGCAGCAGGGCCTGGGCAGCTCACCATCATAGAATCCACTATGAATTCTTCATTGTACCTGAGGGTGCTTGAGGATAATGTGAGGCCATCTGTCGGAAAGTTGAAGCTCAACCGAAGGTGGACCTTGCAACATGACAATGACCCTAAAGATACCAGTAAATCCACCAAGGAATGGCTGAAAATAAAGAAATGGCGGGTTCTGGAATGGCCAAGTCAAAGCCCGGATCTAAATCCAATCAAGATGTTGTGGGGGGATTTGAAACGAGCTGTGCATACAAGAAACCCCTCAAACATCGCACAGCTGAAATAATTCTGCATGGAGGAGTGGGCAAAAATTTCTCCCAGTCGATGTCAGAGACTGGTAGACAGTCATAAGAAACGCCTACTTGAGGTTGTTTCTGCCAAAGGGGGCAATACCACCTATTAGAGCCAAGGGTGTACTTACTTTTTCCACATGCGAAATTTGCATTTATGTTTATTTAAATTATACAATGGACGACAAAATGTAAATGTTTCATGATATTTGTTATATTATATCACCTTCATCTATCAATATTGTTGAAATGAAGATCAAATAGCTGTATGTTGAAATATGTTGAAAAAGTCAAAACTTTACATGGGGCGTACTTACTTTTTCACGTTACTGTATATCCAGTACTCCTCTCGGTTTGCTCTCCGTCTGACTGTCCATCTGTCACCTGTGTCACCTGTATCACCTGTGAGTTTTCAGCCTTTTTCCCCATATACTGCAACATACTTATTTCACTGAAACTTGGTGCCAGGCTTTATTATGATAAGTTAAAGGACAAGTTGGAGTTTCAGGTTGCTTCGTCAATATTTCTGTTATGCCCTTTTTGGACTTACACAATCTCACATCGGGAGGGAACGTGTATTGCAAAGCAATTCTCGTTCTTGTTTTTCATACATTCTTCTAAGTTGGTTGGATTCGTACCTTCCTCCTTCCAGAGGTGTCTGCGAAGCAGTTGTTCGATCAAAGAAACACAATGGGTGGATTTCCGTTGCCTTCCAAACAGTCAGCCAGGGCAGGAATTTGTCATTTGTTCAAGGTGCCGGAGATAGTTCACCTTCTCTTTGCGAAGGACATCGTATGGTCTGGAACGTCCACCAGCCAATGTAAGCAGATGGGACGCCCGGCCTAGCGCCCCATATCCAATGGACAGTATACTCAACGACTCAACGATTAGTTTTTCTGCGAATCCTCTTCTCCCACAAGTGAGTATTTCAAACATTTATTGATTGTGGTTGGTGGTAAAAATAGTTCATAGTGTGGTAAACCATTATTTGGAGTTAAAATGATATTAACATTGCTATTGTGATGCTCGTTAGTAAGCATTCCGTTGTTGTCATCCTATGGACGTGTACAAGCTTGACATTGAATGATATATATATATATATATATATATATATATATATATATATATATATATATATATATATATAATATATATATATATATATATATATATATATATATATATGATATATATGATATATATATATATATATATATATATATATATATATATATATATGATGTATATATATATATATATATATATATATGATGTGTATATATATATATATATATATATATATATATGATGTGTATATATATATATATATATATATATATATATGATGTGTATATATATATATATATATATATATATGATGTGTATATATATATATATATATATATATATATATATATATATATATATATATATATATATATATATTGTTGCGGTTTTTAGAACCTTCACATGTAAATTTAGTAGTAAATTCCCTTATAAATAACCCCTGTGTACATTTCCCCTTAATTGGCTGTTAATTGAACTAATTGCACCTTAGTTAGTCCACATTGCAACACGTAGCAAATCATAGGCCCTTTCGTAGTTATATCGTTATTCTGTGTTCCAGGTAAGGCCGTGTGTCCAATAATTGACTCTCCGTTGCATCAAATCAAATAAGATAGATCCCATCCAATATCCCCATGGCCTCCTAAAAGTGCCAGTAAGGTGGCGTTCGCCGCTCTGGCTTGCGCTCGTTTTTCAGTGCCCAAGACGCCATTGCCCATGTGCTCCATCTCGGATAAGAAAGGCGTGGCCCCACCTCATCATACAAGGTGGAGCCAGGGAGCCCTCGTCATCAAAGGTGGAGTCAGCCAGTTCTTGCCGACCAACCAGGGCCCGGTGGGTTTGGCTTCCAAGGGCGTGGCAGAGAAAGATCTGGCGATTTCGGGAAGGTCCCAAGGTGGCCATATAACCCGTTGCGCAAAGCCCCCACCGCAGTTCTGTGGAGGGAGGCGCTTGAGCAAGTTACGAGAGGGAGAGGGAGAGAGACGCATGAGCAAGGAGCACAAGTTGAGAGAGGATCGTTAATTCATTTGCTTGGCGCGAACGTCCTGCGGCGAATGAGAATCGGCACCCCCTGCTCGCGATACCAACCAGCACTGACGACCGGGTTTTTCGTGGCTGAACAAGTGCGTGCACGCAGACCTCGACATCGTGCCGCGATCCCCGGACCTCCCTGCTGCCCGCTCTTTGGACCGTCTGCCCTTCTCATCTTTCCCGCCATTCCTGCTTGAGAACCCCCATTAGTGTACGTGAGTTTGTTCTGTTCGTCTTGTCCCAGGGAATAAGTTAAGCTTGTTCTAAGGAATTGCTCTGTGTCCTTCTGCTCCTTCCATTTTCTGTATATTACTTTCGTTCTTCTCTTCCTTGGTTTTGTTTTTTGTGTAAATAATTAATAAATCCCTGTTATTTCTTACCCGTTTGGTTTCCTTCTCGTCCGATTGCTTTAGTGATTTCCCCATTGAGTTCCTGTGGTGCGATTTTGGCCGAACCGCTTCGCAATCGGGTTTAGTCATTGTTAACGGCCCGCGCCGCAGTTCGCTCGCTCGGCGCAATCCATCAATTACGCTGCGGCACGGGCGGGAGTATTTCCTCGCTGACGGCCGGTGGTAATACTTAGGTATTAAGACTAATTTGTGCTTACGACCCTACGTACCATCGGCCATCAGTGACGTCATACGTCCAGGACCGGCGGAGACGGCCAGCTTAACAGGACAAGGGGATTAACCCCCCCTTGCTAACGGGAGTGCCGTCCCCCGGATCCATAACAATATATATTTTAAATGGGGGTTTGTCCATTATTTTTAAATATAGTTTTTGCTGTGAAATCTTTTTACATTTAAAAAATATATATATTTAATAAATATTAATTTATTTAAATAAAAAAATTATTTAAATATTTTTTAATAGATAATTTTTTAAAATAGTGTGCAATATTTTTCAAATGGGTTCTGTCCATTGGTGTATGATCTCCTTCACAGTGCACACACACCATATACACTTTTATCACCAAATACACATCACCATATACACCTTTATCACCATATACACCTTTATCACCATGAACCACCTTTAGAGGCAATTTTTCCCCACAGAGCAGGGGTTGGCCTTTTTTTTTTTGGGCACCGTGGTCCCCTTTTTTGAAGCAATGTTTTATGGCCTGATGCCCTTCCTGCCGCCAACCCTGATAGCCACCTCTTGCGACACACAGGGAATTACCAGTGAGCTGGTGCTCAATTTGCCGACCTTGGAAGGATGATAGGCTGAGTCAACCCACCTAGCGTTAATTCAGTGATTGACCGGGATTCGAACCTAGGATCCCAAGCCGGCACCCTAACCGCTAAGCCAACACCAGGCTACACCTTTATCACCATATACACCTTTATCACCATATACACCTTTATCACCATATACACCTTTATCACCATATGCACCTTCATCATCATATACACCTTTATCACCATATACACCTTTATTTCCAGCTCACAATTACTGTAATGCGTTCTGAGGACGTTCAACTAATCAAGTTGAAATAATCGGCTGTCCGTCTGTGACGTCATAAGTTAATCACGGTGAATGCTGGGTAGATTAAACTGCGCACAACAAAAGGTTTGCTTGAACAACTGCGCTTCTTGCTGGCAGGTGCTTACGGTCGTAAAAGACAAAGGATCACGACAGCCTTTTGTGTTACGGTCCACTTTGATGGGTGCATCAAATGTTGGCCGCCCACAACGAGGGGACGGGGGAGGGAGGCTTAAAGAACAACCTCCTCCTGAGTTTGTAACTCGAGTATTGTATCGAGTTGGGTTTCAAGGACGGTCAAGTAAATGTTCGTCCAAAATCGATACTTTGAAAGTGACGTGTGTTGAGGGGCATTGATGAGGGGGCTCTGTAATTGCATTCCATTGTCTGCAGAGCGCCTAAACTCGAGCTTTGGTGCAAACAGGATTACACTGCAACAATGGCTGGAATTATACTGCGTGCACTTAAAGTCTTTCAGGTGAACTCGAGAGTGCCCTGGGAAAGGACACGACGCTCCTGGCGGTTTCTGAAAATGAGACATCATGGCCGTTAATTCTCATGTCCATTGTGCCTCATTCGGAGCATGCTTTCAATTTGGTCTTGGAAGCATTGTGCACGGGCTCGTCGTCAATGGGGGTGAAAAGTGGGTCGGTTTTTATAAAGGTTCGTCTCCTTATTCGCAATAATGTGCAGCGCGTGTGTCTGGGGCCTCAACTGCAGGGATTAGACGGTACAAGCAAATTGTTAGTTTACTCACACACCTTCATTTGAAGCTATAACTACCGATTTTGACGCCATAATGTTGATGCGTAATAATCAACCGATGAGTACACGTTTGAACGATCATTGGTCCAAGTTGTTTCTGATGGCGTGTTCGATCCGAGTCTGGGAGGCCAGTGTGGTTCAAACCCCGTGGCGCCATTGGTGGTCAAATGGTGGCACCATCAAACGGTGGCACAATTGTTGGTTAAATGGTGGCACCATCAAACTGTGGCGCCATTGTTGGTCAAATGGTGGCACCATTAAATAGTGGCGCCATTGTTAGTCAAATGGTGGTGCCATCAAATGGTGGTGCCATCAAATGGTGGCACCATTGTTGGTCAAATGGTGGCGCCATCAAACGGTGGCGCCATTGTTAGTCAAATGGTGGCGCCATCAAATGGTGGCGCCATTGTTAGTCAAATGGTGGCACCATTAAATGGTGGCGCCATCAAATGGTGGCGTCATTTTTGGTCAAATGGTGGCACCATCAAACGGTGGCGCCACTGTTGGTCAAATGGTGGCTGTTGTTGGTCAAATGGTGGTGCCATTGTTGGTCAAATGGTGGCGCCATCAAACGTTGGCGCCATTGTTGGTCAAATGGTGGCACCATTAAATGGTGGCGCCATCAAATGGTGGCGCCATTTTTGGTCAAATGGTGGCACCATCAAACGGTGGCGCCACTGTTGGTCAAATGGTGGCTGTTGTTGGTCAAATGGTGGTGCCATTGTTGGTCAAATGGTGGCGCCATCAAACGTTGGCGCCATTGTTAGTCAAATGGTGGCACCATTAAATGGTGGCGCCATCAAATGGTGGCGCCATTTTTGGTCAAATGGTGGCACCATCAAACGGTGGCGCCACTGTTGGTCAAATGGTGGCTGTTGTTGGTCAAATGGTGGTGCCATTGTTGGTCAAATGGTGGCGCCATCAAACGTTGGCGCCATTGTTGGTCAAATGGTGGCGCCATTGTTGGTCAAATGGTGGCGCCACTGTTGGTCAAATGGTGGCACCATCAAATGGTGGTGCCATTGTTGGTCAAATGGTGGCGCCATTGTTGGTCAAATGGTGGTGCCATTGTTGGTCAAATGGTGGCGCCATTGTTGGTCAAATGGTGGTGCCATTGTTGGTCAAATGGTGGCGCCATCAAACGGTGGCGCCATTGTTGGTCAAATGGTGGTGCCATTGTTGGTCAAATGGTGGCGCCATTGTTGGTCAAATGGTGGCGCCATTGTTGGAGAAATGGTGGCGCCATTGTTGGTCAAATGGTGGTGCCATTGTTGGTCAAATGGTGGCACCATTGTTGGTCAAATGGTGGTGCCATTGTTGGTCAAATGGTGGCACCATCAAATGGTGGTGCCATTGTTGGTCAAATGGTGGCACCATTGTTGGTCACTTGGTGGCACCATCAAACGGTGGCACCATTGTTGGTCAAATGGTGGTGCCATTGTTAGTTAGATCGTGGCGCCATCAAATGGTGGCGCCATTGTTGGTCAAATGTTGGCGCCATTGTTGGTCAAATGGTGGCGCCATTGTCGGTCAAATGGTGGCGCCATTGTCGGTCAAATGGTGGCGCCATTGTCGGTCAAATGGTGGCGCCATTGTCGGTCAAATGGTGGCGCCATTGTCGGTCAAATGGTGGCGCCATTGTCGGTCAAATGGTGGCGCCATTGTTTGTCAAATGGTGGCGCCATCAAATGGTGGCGCCATTGTTGGTCAAATGGTGGTGCCATTGTTGGTCAAATGGTGGCGCCATCAAACGGTGACGCCATTGTTGGTCAATTGGTGGCGCCATTGTTGGTAAATTGGTGGCGCCATTGTTGGTCAATTGGTGGCGCCATTGTTTGTCAAATGGTGGCGCCATTGTTTGTCAAATGGTGGCACCATCAAATGGTGGCGCCATTGTTGGTCAAATGGTGGTGCCATCAAATGGTGGTTTAGGAGTTGCGGATGACGAGAAGACGAGGCCATTTCTTAGGTGTTCTCAAAGCTCCTTTATTCCGACAGATATCCTCACGCGAACGGAAGTCATACAGCTTTTATAGCGCCAACACCCTCTTCGGAGGGTGTGGCTTCAACAACCACGCATACGTCATGCCCACACAATCAAAAGCCCCACTGGCCCGTGCACGTGGATTATGTCCCAATAAGGTAACCGCTACATGCGCCCCCCCCCAGAATGCACTCGCACGGGGGACGGCCCCGCCTTGGGGTTGAGCCAACTGAGGAGGCTGGTCAAGGCCTCGGGGGAGGCTGCTGAGGTTCCTCGCGGGCCTCCCGAGGTTGCAGAGTAGGAGTAGTAGTTGCGCGAGTTGCAGCTTTCTACACGCGAGCTGTAGCTGTAGAGTTTTCGCGATTTGTAGTTGTAGCATGTAGTTGCGCGAAGGTGACGAGCAGCCATGCTGATCGGGTCAGTGCGCACGAAGGTGACGAGCAGCCATGCTGCTCTGGTCAGTGCGCGCGAAGGTGACGAGCAGCCATGCTGCTCGGGTCAGTGCGCGCGAAGGTGATGAGCAGCAGTGCTCGTTGGAGAAGGCTCACCACTCTGGTCGCAGAGGAGGTGCTTGGCTGTAGTGCACGCGAAGGGTGTGAGCAGCAGCGCACGTTGGAGAATGCTCACCACTCTGGTCACAGAGGAGGTGCTTGGCCGTAATGCGCGCGAAGGCTACGAGCAGCAGTACTCGGCCTGTGTGCGTGAAGGGTACGAGCAGCAGTGCGCGCGAAGGTGACGAGCAGCCGTGCCGCCAACGTCAGTGCGCACGGAGACGAGCAGCAGTGCCACCAACGTCTCGTAACTGCATTCCTTCGGAGGATCCTGGAGCAGGCTCACCTCTCTGGTCGCAGAGGATGAGCCGAGCGCAGTGCGCGCCAACCAAATGGCCGCCCGTTGTTCCCAAAACTCCGGCAGTTCAATCGAAACTGCATTTACCACGTTTGTTTGAAGCCCCCGAATACGTTAGGGAGAAGCTGTGGTCACCAATGTAGGTGTCGCCATGCTCGTTGGAAGCCTCTGAAAATGTTCGCAAAAGTACGGCAGGTCGATCGAAACTGCGCTTGCTATGTTCGTTTGAAGCCCCCGAATCCGTTCGGGAGCAGCCGGGGTCACCAGT
>NC_136272.1:110398484-110498484 GCF_964187855.1 Myxine glutinosa
CTTTGCATCATCTATCTATATACAGACTTGGCATTTAATATGGAATATTTTTTTTGTGGGGGTGAACTTACTTTTCAAGATGTCTTAGAACCAAAAGTTCATTGGAATTATGTTGAAATTATTCTAGATTTTGTTAATGTCACCTTTAAAAGAAACAAAAACCACATTTGACATTTCGAAACAAATAAATTGATCCTTGAAAGTGATGTAAACTGATATCGAACTCAATTCATGGACAGTACTGTGTTAAACTTCTGTACGTTTTCCAGAAGTATCTCTTTATTTTGCACATTAGCCAAAAAATTTTTCAACAAAAACAAAAGTTAAATTACGACTGGGATTACGGACAGTAAAATTACAGTTCAGTACTTCGTGTAACCCCCACGAGCATTCAGGAGAGCACGTACACGTTGAGGCATGCTGTTCACGAGATTTGCCAAGGTTTGGACAGGAATCGCTTGCCATGCAGTGACAATAGCCTTGCCACTGCATGGCAAGTAGAGCGGAAAGCCATGGTGTAGAGCCTGCTTCAATTCATGCACAGAGGTCGGCTGCTGGTCCAAGTGGTCGATTTGACGCGTTAATTCCGCCCACAAGTTCTCTATCGGATTCATATCCGGGGACATGGCAGGCCACTCCATATGCTCTACACCACGGTCAGCAAGAAAGTGTTGGATCATGCAAGCACGATGAGGCCGTGCATTGTCATCTTGGAAGACAAAGTTTCCTCGAAAGGCTGCACGAGCAAATGGAAGCAATGTTTCTTCCAGAATGGCCCTGTACTTGAACTGGTTCAGGTTTCCATTCAGAACAACCAGGTCAGTTTTGCCCCCTGCATGAAAATCAGCCCAAACGGTCACCCCACCACCTCCAGCTTGGACTCTTGGCACTATACAATCTTTGTTGTAGGCTTCATGCACTTGTCTGCGCACTCGGACGCGGCCATCTTGACGATAGACCAGAAATCTAGACTCGTCACTGAAGATCAGGTGATTCCAGTGTCCTGGCTGCCATTGATGGTGCTCTCTGGCCCACTGCAATCGGCGCTGGCGGTGTTGTCTGGTCAGGCGTGGCTTTCTCAGGGGACGCCTGGCATGATAGCCTGCTTGAACCAGTCGTTGGTTGACTGGCCTTCTGGATACAGGCACATTTGTCAGTTGCTGCCACTCAACCCTAAGCCGATTAGCTAACTTGGTACGGCCATTGCGGACTAACTGGTGCAGCTGGCGATCATCCCTCCTTGTGGTTCTGCGGGGACGTCCTGGCCTCGGTATTGGAGTAGGGACACCCCTCTGAGCATTTCGTTTCAGGATCTATGACACCTGACCTTGAGTGATGCCATACTGCCGAGCAATAGCACGCTGTTTCATGCCGTAATTTCGTAAAGCCACCACTCCATGACAAACAGCATTGTCGAGTTGACGGACCATCTCCAGAGGAAGCGGAAATAACTTTTGGAGACGTGCAGCAGTTGTTTTCCACTAATACAGAACGCAACAACCCTTGTATACCCGACTGTGAAGCCAATCATCAAATGCACCTGTCCGTACATTTTGCCCCGCCACCTGTGATATAATCCTGTTGTTGACTTCTTGCTGCGACAGACAATCACTTACATGGTTCTTTTAACAAATTAATCACCAAAGTGTAAAAGAAACTCACCAGATTGATATACTGAGTTAAGAAAGTAAACCCAAGTCAAGAAAAAAAACAATTCCATATTAAATGCCAAGTCTGTATGTACAAAAGAAAGTTTTTGTTTGTTTGTTTGTTCGTTTGTCTGCACGCGCTAATCTCCTGAACGGTGAAAGATAGGCGGAAACCTCTAAAACAAAAAATGTCGGGACGGGCCCCGGGAAGGTTATAGGCTAGGTGGCGAGGCCGGTCGAGGCCGCTTCGGCCGGGCTGGGCCATTTCGCAATTAAAAGCTGAGCTGAATTATAGTAGTCAATCTTCTACGACCGCGAGTAAAAGCTGAATTATAGTCGTAAATTCATTCAAAAATAATCCGGGCAACGCCGGGTGCTTTTGGCTAGTATACATATGATAGAAAGTTTTTGTTTGTTTGTCTGCATGCGCTAATCTCCTGAACGGTGAAAGATAGGAGGAAACCTCTGAAACAAAAAATGTCGGGACGGGCCCCAGGAAGGTTTTAGGCTAGGTGGCAAGGCCGGTCGAGGCCGCCTCGGCCAGGCTGGGCCCATTTCACAATTAAAAGCTGAGCTGAATTATAGTAGTCAATCATCTACGGCCGCGAGTAAAAGCTGAATTATAGTAGTAAATTCATTCGAAAAGAACCTGGGCAACGCCGGGTGCTTTCGGCTAGTACTGCATATTTGTACCAACTTTCGTCAAAATCCCATCGCTGGTTCAGAAGTTATCGTGGTAACAGGATTTTCACCTAACATGACCTCTGACATTTGAACTTTGAATTCTTGACCTCAAAATCTAATCAGTTCATCTTTTACCTCATAGTACATACTTGATCATCTAGTTTTGATTTAAAACCCTTCAGCCGTTCTCAAGTTATTGCGGTAATGAAAACCTCTCAGGACGGATGGATGGACGGATGGACGGACGGACAACCCAAAAACCATACCTCTGGCGACTTCATTGGTGGAGGTATAAAAAATATATGTGAAACCATTCTCAATGGTTACTGGGAGATGTGGAAGTGTAAAATTTATGAAGCAAGTAATTTATATGAGATACAACCTGCTCACCTCGTGTGCAAGTTTTTTTTTGTGGTTTCCACAAAAGTTTATGGACATTGAATTTCTTGATTCATCTATTACATACTGTCTAAAAATATCCCTATCAGAGACAGTGCAGCATGTATATAATTCATTAAAAAGAACCGTTTGAATAACAGTTTTATTTTGTGGTAAGTGTGGTGGACATGCTGGGTGGTGGACATGTTATATATAAGGTAAGATGTGCATGACTTAATGTATTATTATATCATGGAATGTGTGATGGGAGATATAAATATGTGATAATACATGAAATCCTTTAGCCAGAAAAGTTTTCATGGTGATATACCATGTATGGGTTGATTGACTACCTGGATGCAACTGAAATTGTGGATCTATTGATGTGGGAATCTACTGAAGTGGATCCATGACCGAGGTTGCGGATCCACAGTTTGGAGAAGTCCTTGGCTGTAATGATCAAAACCTCGAGGAAGAGCAGTGCCCATCTGATGATGCATCTGTGTGGTCAGAGAAACAGTGAATTGCTTACAGATTAAGGTTATTACTTTAGGTAAGGGAACTATTTATTTGAGGTTTACATTTAATGAAGTTGAATAGAGGATGTTGTGAAATTAATATCACAGCAAATTATGTTATATTTTATGAATATCCGATACTGTCCAATTAATAAAAAGTGTTGTGTGTGTGTGTGTGTGTGTGTGTGTGTGTGTGTGTGTGTGTGTGTGTGTGTGTGTGTGTGTGTGTGTGTGTGTGTTGTGTTGTGTTGTGTGTTTTACAGTTTTCATTACACATTGCATGAAAGTGTGTACCTTTCTTGGACAGCAACATTCCTAAAAAGCTCTTCTATGGTACAGTTGCAGGTGAAATAATCAGACCGGCGAGAGCAACAACCCACTTGTCAATGGATTATAAACACACACACACACATACACACACACACACACACACACACACACACACACACACACACACACACACACACACACGTACACACACATACACACACACACACACACACACACACACACACACACACACCAACATTTTCGAAAAGAAAACATCAAAAGTACAGAAATGCTATTGAGGAAAACCAACCAATCATTGGTAAAATTACTGAATACCAAAAATCATCCCCTTTGAAGGAAATCAATACTGTGTGCTTTACAGTGGCATTGCTTGTTCAAGAAAAAGTAACAGGCATAATAAGAACAAACCAGGCCCTAAAGACATAGACCAAGTACCGCCATGGAAATGGAGACTAGTGACGAAGAGATAATAACTGAGAAAGGATTAGCCTTCGTGCCGATCTCAAAAACTCTCCCTGGGAAACAAATATTACAAGTCATAAAGAGGAAACCGAAGCCCAAAGCTAAAGAAGTGAAGTCCAAAAATAAAAAACAAATATGAAATCAAAGAATATGACCGAGACATAATGGGTTCTGAAAAAAAGCTCAAAATGAAAAAAAGTTTTAAAAAACTATAAAGAAGTCAACAACTGCAGAAAGCAAAAGCAGATGTTTGAAAATAACCCGAAAAGATTTACCGTGTAAAAGGGTAACAAAAACATAATGTACCAAGTCACCTTGAGAAAGAGAAACTTGAAAATTTCTGGAAAGGAACTCATGAAGATTCAAAATAACACAACAAGGTGGTGAATTGGACCCAAAACTTGGAAAAGAAAAAGCAACACCTCAAGGATATATCCCAGTGGTATTTTATGAAGAAGAAAATTGAAAACAACATGCAAAAATGCCAAATTTATAAGCCCTTTCCCAGATGGAATTCCAAACTTCTGGCTAAAGATACTAGATGCTCTACCCAATCACTACGTTCAAGCATTCAACTAACGTAGCCAAGAGGAAAAGGTAATGGATGAGTGCGTCACATAAGTCAATGCATTACTCATCCCAAAATCAGAAGAAACCCAATGACGTTACAAGTATAGACCAATAACATGTATATCAACAACATACAAACTTCTGATGGAAATCATCACAGAAATTATGTACCACCACTTAATACAACAAGGTGGCCGAGAGGCAGAACAAATGGGATATAAGAGAGGATGCTACGGAACAATAGACCACCTCCTGCTAAACAAGGCCATACTCAAAAACTGCATTTAACTAGAAGAACAAATTGTCCACAGCCTAAATCTATATCTATAAAACACAGTTTGTGTGTGTGTGTGTGTGTGTGTGTGTGTGTGTGTGTGTGTGTGTGTGTGTGTAATGTTACCGATAGACTCCTAAACGGAGAGGCTTACGTACTTGATATTTGGCATAGACATAGCCATTGAGCCTGGGACGAACATGGCCGAGACCATATTTGACGAGATCCATATTTTTTATTCATATTTACCTCAGCGCATTTCAGCGAAGTACCCGCTAATCTCAGCCGGTTCCAGAGCAGCTCGCTGATTCGCTCAGAGCGATCACGTGATGTTCCATTCCCGCCGCCAGACTGATTCGCTCAGAGCGATCACGTGATGTTCCATCCCGTCACACATCACACGTTTTTTCACCTTTTATGCGATCGTGTTTTGTATCGATTTTGTGCGATATGAATAAAATGTCTTTGAAACAGCTGTGAAACGTCTTTTCACAACCCTTCCGTAACCGATTGGAGCAGTTTATTGCCGCACAAAACGAGATCCGCGGAGCGAGTTGGTCGAGTCGTGCTGACCAAGATGGCGACACGGCGGCTTCACTTTTCATGGAGTATGAGCGTTCTATATATTTTCAATTCAGTGCGCCCGTGATTTGTGGCATAGACATGACCATTGGGCCTTCACGGTGTAATTTGTGGGAGGCTTTTGTCCGAGTGAGCTTGAGTCGAGAGGGCGAATGTATGGGTTGGGAATGTACGGGTTGGGAATGTATGGGTCTCCCTTCCCCCGCCCGGCAACGCCGGTACTGGAGGACGTCACAGGATCGGTGAGTCTCCAAATCCGCTTTGTGCTGTTGCGAATATGCAGGACTATGTCCGATTGTTGTGCTGCTCTCCGACCATGAGAACTGCAACGTCATTATTGACTGGCCATCCCCTTCCCTCCCCCTTCCCCCTCCCCCCTCCGTCCCCCCTCCCTTCCCCCTCCACCCTACCCCCTCCACCCTACCCCTCCCCTTCTCCCCTCCCCCTCCCCTTCTCCCCTCCTCCTCCATTTTCCCCCTCCCCCTCCCTTTTCCCCCTCCCCCTCCCTTTTCCCCCTCCCTTTCCCCCTCCCCCTCCCCCTCCCTTTCCCCCTCCCCCTCCCCCTCCCTTTCCCCCCTCCCCCTCCCCCTCCCTTTCCCCCTCCCCCTCCCCTCCCCCCTCCCCCCTCCCCCTCCCCCTTCCCCTACCCCCTTCCCCTCCCTTCCCCCTCCACCCTACCCCCTCCACCCTACCCCCTGCCCTTCTCCCCTCCCCCTCCCTTTTCCCCTCCCCTCCCCCCCTCTTCTCCCCTCCCCCTCCCTTTTCCCCTCCCCTCCCCTCCCCCGCCCAGCAATGCCGGGTACTTCTGCCGGGTCCCCCCCTCCCCCTCCCCCTCCCCCTCCACCTTCCCCTCCCACCCCTCCCCTCCCCCCTCCCCCCTCCCCCTCCCCCCTTCCACCCCCTCCCCGCTCCCACCCCTCCCCCCTCCCACCCCCTCCACTCTACCCCTCCCCTTCTCCCCTCCCCCTCCCTTTTCCCCCTCCCCCTCCCACTCTTCTCCCCTCCCCCCCGTTCCCCTTCCCTCCCCCTTCCCCTCCCCTCCCCCGCCCGGCAATGCCGGGTACTTCTGCTAGTAGGTTATAAAAAAAAGAAGGTTTTGATAGTATTCCACATCCATGGATGATAAAATGCTTGCAATATTGTACAAGATCAACCCCCCAAATAATCAAACTGATTGAGAAAGCAACGGAGCTCTGGAACAACACATTGATATCACAGCAATTTGAAGGAAGGATCCAAATACTAGGGGCGAAGATATGTGATGTGGGGTCTTCCAGAGTGACAGCCTTTCATTCCTTCTGTAGTTTAGCAATGTGGAACAACACATTGATATTACAGCAATTTGAAGGAAGGATCCAAATACTAGGGGCGAAGATATGTGATGTGGGGTCTTCCAGAGTGACAGCCTTTCATTCCTTCTGTTTTTCCTGGCCGTGGGCCGACTGAACAATCTCATTAATGAGCAAGGACAGGGATACACCTTAACATCCAATAAAAAATGTCCAAAGAAACAGGAAAGTTGACGCAGCTACTGTATGTACATGGATTATTTAAAGCTCTTCACAACGAAGGACGAGAAATTAGCAAACAACTGAAATTGGTGAAACGACACTCCGACAACATTCAAATGGAATTTGATAATAATTATCAAAACAAATTGATAGTAATATTATCAAAGATAATAACTTGGCTAGGTGCACATTCGTACAAGGTAAATGAACAAAAACGGATAACGTAAAAATCCACCTAAATGCAATACAGGAACTAGAGAATTAAGCATCATACAAATACCCTGGGGGTAGAAGATGGCCACCACATATGTCACAAGCAAATGTGCAAAACAATCGTCAGTTTATGATCGATGGACGACTTAATTTAAAATTAATGTTATATTTTGAAATCGAATCGGAAAATGAGCCTGTAGTTTGGCAGGACTTTGGCTCTGAATTCATCCCGATCCACATGCACAGAGGAGTGAGATAATTTATTTATTCTGCCTGGCAATCAAACACAGTTGAAAATCATTCTAAATAGGAAACTTACTGTTTTAAGTGACATCATAAAGGACAAACTGCATGCATGAATAACTGATTTAACTTGTTAATAAATAAGGTGGTGTAAAAGAAGCTGCATTTGGTAAACTTCTAAAAAAAATAATAATTCTACAACCTTCAAAATCTTTATATTTATTTCAACTGAATTGTATACAGGCAGTCCCCGGGTTACGAACGCCCGACTTACGAACGCCCGTACTTACGTGCCGACCTACGTAAAGCCTATTATTTAAAAAATCGAGTTACATACAATGGTTCATACTAACGAACGGGCGGATTACTTTGCGCGACGCTTAAAACACTGCGTGTTTTCAGCGGTTCGTCGGCCCGAGGGGGAACAACGTCACGCCGTCGTCGCCATTTTAGGTCGGATCACGTAAATACTGTTGTGTGCGTTGTCTTTTGACTTAAAATTTTCATGTTTACCCTCGTAATCATGGCTCCAAAGCGTAAATCTGATGCAAGTGATGCAATGCAATGTCTGATGATGATGCAATCTATGCAATGATGCAATGCAACCTCGTAATCAACTCTCCAACCCCCTCTCCAACCCCATCATTTTCGTTTTTGACAAAATGACGGAAAAAACTTGAACAACGCTACTGCATCAAATTTTGTGTAAAGCTTGGCGATTCCCAAGTGGAAACGATCCACAAGATTCAACACCGTTCATTCCATTATGAAGGAGGATTTGGGCTTCAGGAGAATCTCAGCGAAGTTCGTACCAAAGCTGCTAACGATTGAGCAGAAGCAACTCCGTTTGGAGATCGCACAGGACATGCTGGAGACTGTGAACAGCGATCCCAGCTTCCTCAACACAGTGATCACTGGCGATGAGTCCTGGGTTTATGGGTACGACCCAGAAACCAAGTTGCAGTCATCACAATGGAAGCATCCAACATCCCCGAGGCCAAAAAACACAAAATTTGATGCAGTAGCGTTGTTCAAGTTTTTCCGTCATTTTGTCAAAAACGAAAATCCGACGGCGCTCGCTTACATGTCCTCACTCATCGGCGGTCTGCCGTCGAATGACAGCTTCTGCAGGTGGGAAAAAATTCACGCGTGCGCATTAGGATCGCCTACATACGTGCACCAATCAACGCCTCCCTAGCTTCTTCTTTTTTACGCACGAAAAATAAAGGTCGGATACTTTTTGAACACACTACGTATACTAAGACAAACATTTGACTAATTTATGCTAGATGTGAACCGTACATAACTGTTCTGACATACATACAAATTCGACTTACAGACATCTATCTATAATTCCATTAATCTCTGTGTGTATGTGTGTGTGTATGTGTGTGTGTGTGTATGCGACAACGATTTCTCGACAACTACCGGTCCGATATACTTTAAACTTGCCAGGTATATTGCTGGGGACCCGAGGATGTGCCTTTTCAAGGTTTGAAATTAATCGGACAAGTACTTACCGAGCTATGGCGATTTAGCCGTTCGCCGTTCGCTTTGGCGTTGCGAATGGACCAAACCATTGCATGTAAATAGAGGGGGGGGGGTTCTGTGGTCGTTGCGAATGGACCAAACCATTCATGTAAATAGAGGGGGGGGGGGTTCTGTGGTCGTTACTGCCACGTGGTTTCAAAGTTTTTTTTTTGTTTTTTTTTTGGCAAGGAACGGGCACCCACGTACGGGCACGTCCTAGCTTATATATAGTACGGGCATGCCCTAGTACTTAAAAATGGAACTGTACGTAACCCGGGGACTAGGGTGGTCCAAAAATTAGAAGATTGGATTTTCATATCTCCACAACCTTGCCCCTATCCCTATTGAAACAAATAGTTTGTGGTGAAAATTTGAGCTTGATTGGACAATATTTAGAGGTTGCTCAAAATGTTGACAAATTTTAATGAATAATAAGATACAGAATTTTTAGCATCATACATCAATGCATAGATAATTATCTATTTTCAATTACTCAAATTATTTATTACTAGTGGGGTCACCCGTGGGGAATCCCATGGGCATGGACGTGTGTGACATTTGGACATCTTGATTTAGATGCTGCACATTAAATTATACAAAATGGTTACTGGCAATTCATCAGACCCAGAAATGGTGTAATGAACACAATTTATTTATTTCACATAATATGTGACCCCTCACTCCACTCCACCTGACACTCTCCACCCTCACGCCTCTCCAATCACACTCCTCCTCACACTCCCCTCCAATACCTCCTCACACTCCTCTCCAATACTTCCCCACACTCTTCTCCAATCCCTCACACTCCTCTCCAATCTCCCACACTCCTCTGCAATCCCTCACACTCCTCTCCAATCCCTCACACTCCTCTCCAATCCCTCACACTCCTCTCCAATCCCTCACACTCCTCTCCAATCGCTCCTCACTCTCCTCTCCAATCACTCCTCACTCTCCTCTCCAATCGTTCCTCACTCTCCTCTCCAATCGCTCCTCACTCTCCTCTCCAATCGCTCCTCACTCCCCTCTCCAATCGCTCCTCACTCTCCTCTCCAATCACTCCTCACTCTCCTCTCCAATCGCTCCTCACTCTCCTCTCCAATCACTCCTCACTCTCCTCTCCAATCACTCCTCACTCTCCTCTCCAATCGCTCCTCACTCTCCTCTCCAATCTCTCCTCACTCTCCTCTCCAATCGCTCCTCACTCTCCTCTCCAATCGCTCCTCACTCTCCACTCCAATCGGCCCTCACTCTCCAACTCCTTGCTCCTCACTCTCCAACCCCTCGCTCCTCACTCTCCAAACCCTAGCTCCTCGCTCTCCAGCTCCTCGCTCTCCAACCCCTAGCTCCTCGCTCTCCAACCCCTAGCTCCTCGCTCTCCAACCCCTCGCTCCTCGCTCTCCAACCCCTCGCTCCTCACTCTCCAACCCCTCACTCCTCGCTCTCCAACCTCTCGCTCCTCGCTCTCCAACCCCTCGCTCCTCGCTCTCCAACCCCTCGCTCCTCACACTCCAACCCCTCGCTCCTCTCTCTCCAACCCCTCGCTCTCCAACTCCTCGCTCTCCAAGCCCTCACCCCTCACTCTAAGCCCTCGCTCCTCACTCTCCAACCCCTCGCTCCTCACTCTCCAACCCCTCGCCCCTCGCTCTCCAACCCCTCGCTCCTCGCTCTCCAACCCCCCTCGCTCTCCAACTCCTCGCCCCACACTCTCCAACCCCTCGCTCCTCGCTCTCCAACCCCCCTCGCTCTCCAACTCCTCGCCCCACACTCTCCAACCCCACGCTCTCTAACCCCTCGCTCCTCACTCTCCAACCCCCGCTCCTCACTCTCCATTCCCTCGCCCCTCACTCTCCAACCCATCGCTCCTCACTCTCCAACCCCTTGCTCCTCACTCTCCAACCCCTCGCTCCTCACTCTCCAACCCCTCACCCCCTCACTCTCAAAACCCCTCGCCCCTCACTCTCCACCCTCACCCCTCACTCTCCAACCCCTCGCCCCTCACTCTCCAACTCCTCGCTCCTCACTCTCCAACCCCTCGCTCCTCACTCTCCAACTCCTCGCGCCTCGCTCCTCTCCCGTCTCATTCATTTTGGAAATGGAAGTTTCCACGCAACGCATGAATTGTCACGATCCTCAAGAGGTAGTGTCTTGTAATCATCAAATGGCAAGTAAATTACATTGTGAGAATTAAAGATTTCAAATAAACCTATTTAAAGTGTATGCGCACATAACTAATAAAAAAAAAAACGGAGAAATATCTCTCGGTAATTTCCTGAAACATATTTTAGTTTTTACTTCCGGATAATATTGTTGAATGAAATCAGAACGAAGAAATATATGTCGTTTTGTGACGACTGTCATCAAAAGTAAAAGTAATATATCTTAACGGAAAAGAAAAAGCGAATTTTTAGTATATGTCGACATTTTCCCCGACTGTTATTTTAGGCGGTGTATTTTCGTGTATCATCGTAGCGCGATTTAAAAAAATATATCTCTGCATTTTCCCGTGTGTGCGTGAATGTTCTCAATTATTTCTGACACAGAGTCTAAAACCATCGATATCGATAAAAATTAAATCAGATGGTGAATTCGAGATAAAATCGTGTGGGTGACTCAATGAATGGGCTTTATTTTACAGGCCTTTGGGAAATCATTTCGTTCTATAAACGGAAACTTTCATCGGATTTTCTTTCCGTTTTTTTTCCAACCGAGTCTAAAACTATGTTAGCGACTGTTAAAAATGAAATGATATATCGAATTTGAGTTGAAATAAACCTGTGTGAGAGAGAAAGACAACACGGGCCGAACTAAACAGGCCTCAAAGCTATTCGAGTTAATAAAATGGTGGATATTTGTTTACATGAAGCCTCTCCAAGAATGGGTGGAGCTACTCTGTAAACGGAGTAAGTAAGTCTCCCCCCACCCCGGACAGATAGACAGAATCACCTTCGCCTATTATAATATAGATTGTTGGCTTGCACTTGTCTTCAATGGTATGACCAAGAGATTGTGCAAAAGCACTGGCCACAAATACAGCATGCCGATCTGAGAGATTTACTCTGTCCAGAGTTGCCACTATTGCTGGAGTGATCACCTTGATGGGAGCCTTTTTCGCCTGTTTGGCAGAAGATGGACTTTGGAGGTTGAATTCATTGTCCCCTGAATCGGAGCTTTCAATCTCAGACTCATCATCATCATCAACCACAGCCGATGTTGATGGAACAGATTGCATTGCTGTTAGAGTCTCAGCAGCATGTTTCTTCTTTATTTTATCTTCATTCTCAAGCCTGATACGCTTTCGGTTCTCCTTCACTGCCAGAGTTTTGTCCACAGATCCCATACGTGAATTTGAGGGATCCTCACGCTGCATGATAAGGAATGCTTTGTCTGCTTCATTCGTCATTTTCTCAAGCGCATCATTTGGTGAGATATCGAAGAGGGATTGAAGATCATCTTTGAACATCTGCTCCTTCACTCTATAGTTTTCGAATGTCTTGGATCTATTTTTCTTTACCAGTTTGTAGGCATCATACAACTTCAAAAGTTGACGCTCACAGGATTCTAGTCTCTGCACTGGAATTCGTGCTTTCTCCCAGTATGCACACACAGCTTGTACACTAAGTTGGGCACTTTCACTAACTGTATGGTGTGTCTTCTATGTGATGGTACACCATTTTCTGCAATGTGTGTCCTTTGGTTGGTAGTCCCCCACATATTATTTCCTTTTCAGACTTGCCCAGCAACCAAACTGTGGAAGAGCTGCGAGTTTCTGCCATCTGAAAAAAACAGGATAAATTAAAAATGTTATTTTTTGAGCAACCTCTAAATAAGTTCCAATTGACCTCATATTTGGTTCATATGATCTTTATAAACATAGGAACAAGGGCAGCCTTGTGGAGCATGGATTATTAATAGTATTAAATATTACATATATCTCTGGACCACCCTACCGGGGACTGCCTGTACTTGAACACTGGAACACAAACGGCTTTTTTGGCACTTTTAAAACACTTCCGTTTCGCAGTATTTGGACAAAATATTGCATAATTTTACATCATCACGACCAATCAAATTTGCTGCTCGTAGATCCCACCCATGTCCTTGTTTCTCAAGACAGCACAGGGTGAGATGTTCTAGGAACTCTCTATTTCCTAAAGCGTTATATAAAATTTAAAGGATGTTGTAAATTATATTAATGAGACAACACACGGAAGCTTAATTTTATCTAAATTCCAAACCTCAAAATAGTTGTTTACCCAAATTAAAAACTTTATTAACTTGAAAGCAATTAATGGATTTTCTGGCTGCCAGGATCATCAGATGGCCTCAGTTCTTTTTTTTCTTTTTTTCAATTAATTTCCATCGACCTTTCGACCCTCTCGACCCAGAATCTCTCCGAACGGTGGGTCCACAACTGCGGCCGTGAGGTTACATCAGTAGATCCACGACCTTCGCTGTGTCCAGACAGTCGGTCAACCCAACATTGCAGCGACACTATTCAAACCTTCTACCTATGCATTTTTACCTTTCTTGTCAGAGGGTTTAATATATTATCATATATTCATAATGATTATCACACATTCTATTAAATGAACAATATATTAAATCATGCATGCACACCATACCTTGCAGATTACATGCAAATTATCCAGCACATCCATTACTATTACCACTGAATCAAGCTCTGAACCAAATGCAGAAACTGTCATAATTATGTATTGCCCACGGGATCTATTGCATCTCCCAGCAACGGCTGGACATGTTTTAAAATGTATTTATTTACATGCTTCATTAATAATGTTTATTTTAGCGTTTTTATTGCAATTACTAAATTCTGTTTGGTGTCGTTTTTGTGACCTTGAAAAACACTGGCTGTAATTTGCCAACTGGATCTCCCTCCCTCCCTACACCTGGCCAACCTGTTCAATCTACTAATGTGTGTGTTATTCTGTACATTGGTGCAGAACATCCAAACTCGAAATGGACCCTCAAACAATGTGTTTGTCCCCATGATACATTGTGACGTATGGGACAACGACGCACGACCTGCTTCGATGCAATAGTACAACGAAGGTCCTTGTGCCTACCAGCATGACAACTACCTTAAAATTTCTACCAACACTTACCAACATTTCATACGGAGTCTCAGTAGCAGTATAATGCTCTAATTGGAAATCAGGTAAATTAATTGACAACTGACTTTTCCCCGGATGTCCCGATACTTTTGGTGAATAAGCGTGTGTTTAGTTATAGTTATCGTACCCTACCTGCAAACCACAACACCTGAATATTGTATACGCCATTAATCGAGCAAACAAACACCTTTAATTTGCAACCTTCGTGCCGAGTTCAAATACCACCGGAATTGGAAGCCAAGGGTAACATTTTCGATATCGTGACCTTTGGTAAGCATACGGCTTGGTCTAATACCGACGCTTTTTCCCCCCTCACGAGATTTCAATCATGAATGTGAAATGAATACACTCGCCAGGCAACAACGGGCTTGACGTTAAATTTAGCAAACCCTCCATGCTCCAGATTTCCCTTCCAACACGTTTGGGGCACACAGGTCTCACCTAATTCCTGGAAATGTGGAGGTGTGAAAACCCAGTGTTAGACAATCCCTGTTGTTAGCTCTTTTCACAAAGGGACAAGACATATACGAGGTACATTGTACCGCACTACGACCGCTTGAGATATTGGAAAAAAAACAAAACCGTTTACATGGATATCTACACAAATTCATACTTAAAAAAATTAATATATACCAGGCTATAAAGCTTATAGCCTGGTGTGAGCTTAGCAGTTAGGGTGCCACCTTGGGATCCTAGGATCCTGGGCTCCAATCCCGGTCGATCGCTGAATTGACGCCAGGGGGATTGACTCAGCCTGTCATCCTTCCGAGGTCGGCAAATTGAGTACCAGTTCACTGGTAATTCCCTGTCTGTCGCAAGAGGCGACTAACAGGGTTGGCGGCAGGAAGGGCATCCAGTCATAAAACATTGCTTAAAACTGGATGGTATTCATAGAATACTTACCCTGCGCAGTCACCTTGTTGCGAGCCAACTCCTCTGTTTTTTTAACAATTTTTCTTCTTTGATCCAATATGGCTGTCAGACCACGTGAGCGATGATATCATAAGTTTATATTCTCTAATATAATTGTTGCATAGATCACGCTCAATGCATTTCAAACTGATCAGACTAAGCGTTGTCCCTGTCGCATGATGACGTCATAATTATGGCACCAATGACGTCATCATTAACAACACCTATTCCCCATATGGAGTTATTTACAATGAGCCATGTTTCAATTTTTTCCATGCAGCGGTTTTGGAGATATAGACATGCAACATTTTTCGGTTTTTCCAAGATGGCGCCTGTACCACATGACCTATGACGTCATGATTATCATTCAAATATCCTGAAGGAGGAGGTGCTGCTATGGTGAAAATTGTGTCCATCAGACCAACAGTTGCTGAAATTTTTTAAATAATGATCGGATGGATAAGTGTTGTATTTGTCGAATTATGACGTACTAACGAAGGCACCGATGACATCATCATTAACATATCTTATTCCCCATGGGGATTAGTTGACAATGAGCTAGGTCTCAATTTTTTTCCATTGAGTGGTTTCAGAGATATCAAGGGCACGAAGTTTTTCCAAGATGGTGCCTGTACCACGTGATCTATGACATCATAATAATCATTAAAATATACTGCAGGAGGAGGCCCTGCTATGGTGAAAATTTCATGTCAATCGCACCAACGGTTGCCGATGAAATGAATTTTTAAAATGCAGACACGTACGGCACACGTTATCAACTGAATGCTTAACCCCGCTTTTCGCTTCGCTAGCGTAGGATAAAAAGGGGACCACGGCGCCCAAAATAGGCCAACCCCTGCTCTGCGGGGAAAAATGGCCTCTAAACGCGGTTCATCTATGAAGCTTATAGGGGAGTGTGCGTACCCCTGGGCTGTCCTACCAGCCCTATACAAGATTGAGGCTCATGAAGAGTTGGAGGAGTAAAAAGACAAGGAACTGATAGTGGCACCACAGTTGGACATGACAAGAAAGGAAAAGAGGAATGAGAGAGACAAAGGAAGGAAACAAAGCAACCTGCATCTAATAGAGGATCGGGTTAGGGAGGCTTAATGGGTGTAGTAAAGTTTAAGGGTAGTATGGGGGGGATGACATGAGATGGTGCTGCATCGCTGGCTTTGAAGCCTTGGAGTGAAGAATGCCATTGAACAGCCTCAACAAGAAGGTATGGAGTTGGTGGCTCTTAGAATGCATATGATTGGCCCAATTATCTCAGCAAATGGGTCACCAGACCTGAAGTGGTTGCGAGAAGAAATTGGAATCCGGACGTCCAGAGGTCATAATTCGTGCCGAAATCCGGATCAGACGGGCATCTGGTTTGGAGTTGGGGATCGGACTGAGATTAGATAGAACAAAGGTCATTGTACTACCTCCGAGCTACCCTCAATAGTATAAAGCTAATGGTCGCATTTCACCTCTTGCTTCTACAATCACCATTGTGCTTTATGGGAACAAAAGTGTATAAAACGCACAGGGAAGCCAGGTGGGGATGCCAGGGATATAACGAAGTTTCACCTTTAACACTTTTACGATAAATGTCGGGGCAATGATCTATACAGTGACTTGTTGTTCTAAATGAACGATCGAGAAACGAGTTTGTTTATTTATTCATTCATTCATTTATTCATTCATTCATTTATTCATTCATTCATTTATTCATTCATTATATATTCATTTATTTATTCATTCATTTATTCATTCCCATTGCCAATCGTTCGACCTTGCCCGCTGCTAGAAGGCAAACGTGGCTGTCCAAGCGGCACAAAAACCCGGACACCTGTCCTATTAACCCTTGGATACCGTGATTGGGCCTCGGAGGCCCACAAGGTTTTTTTGTTGCAAAAACTATGCTGTACAATTATTATTATTTTTTGGAATGAGCCTCATTTTCACCGACTTTCATGTTGTTACACAAAATTCAGTGACATTAAAAAAAATCCATTCAGGCTTGTGGGAAAATCTTCATTCTTCACTTATAACCTGAAAATCCAACACGAATGCAGGCCTGGGGCCTTTGAGGCCCCGCATACATGTTGTTGTACTACTATGTTATATCATTATTTTCTTGATATGAGCCTCATCATATGCTCCTACTAGTACCTGACTGCAAAGCCGCAATGAGCCGGCGAAGCCAAAGCCTCTTGCCACTATTTTACCCATCACTATGGCATCAGTAGGTTAGGTAGTTGGTAGTAGGTAGGTGTAGTAGGTACCGTACCAAGTTCAAAATGACACCATTTGCATTCTGGATGAGATTAAAATTTATAAAATCTCCTTCTTGATTAATTCGGTGAATTCCGTCTCAACTTCGGATATTTCCGGCCGTGAAAAACTATCCCCTACGGCCGCGAGATTTCTAAAAAATAATTCTTAGTCAATTTTAGAATATTTGACGCCGTTTTCAGCGTCCGAAATGTGGTAAAAAGCTTTTTTGAAATATTTTTTCAAATGCTCGAATCTCATTGGTTCCGGTAATTGGTGACGATTTTCGTTCAAGATAACCAGGGCCCGGGCCCGGGGAACAGATTGGTCTTAAAGTATTTTAATTACAAATTAGAGGTGCATAAGATTGTAAATCAAACAAAGATGTGTGAAACAAACTCCTATTAAACTTTTTCGCAATTTTTTTATGCATACTTTCGCATCCGGAAGATGGCGGCCTCCATTGAGTGATTTGGTTTTTGAAATATTTTTTCAAATGCTCGAATCTCATTGGTTCCGGTGTTTGGTGACGATTTTCGTTGAAGATAACCAGGCCCGTGCGAGCCGAGGTTGGTCTTAAAGTATTTTAATTACAAATTAGAGGTGCATAAGATGGTGAATCAAAAACAGACGGGTGAAACAAACTCCTATTGAACTTTTTCTCGATTTTTTTATGCATACTTCCGCATCCGCAAGATGGCGGCCTCCATTGAGTGATTTGGTGCATCAAAGCTTGGAATTCTCAAAGGATCCAGCATAATCTGGTTTTTCAACATAATACGTACGCATTCATTCACAACACCGGCTTCGCCGGCTATAACTTGGTTACAAATAATTCAGTGACAAAAATATGAAAATTTAAAAACTTTACACGAATACATTTGTGGGGTCTCCGAGGCCCAATGGTTGCATAGGTGTAGGATTTTTTGACAGTTGTGGACATATGCATTCTAAATAAAAAGGATCAGTGAATCATATTTTTTGAGCAAATACTCCTCCATGAGCCTCAACTTTTTAGAGGGGAAAAAAGTTGAAAAACCAAGAACAAAAAAAAAATTCCCCCTCCTCCCCCCAAAAAAGATGCATCACTTGTATGGGATTCTACCAACTAATAGGATCAATGATTCACATTTTCTGAGCAAATACACATCCATGAGCATCGACTTGGATTGAAAAAGGATATGAAAGAAAAAGAATCTATTTAAAAAAAAAACATGACACGAATACATCCGTTGGGCCTCCGAGGATAAAATGGCTGCGTTTATGAAGGATTTTTGACGCCTGCATCTAAGAGTTAAAGGAACGCCGTTTCACCGGACACTGTGCGAAACAGATATCGACGTGGCCACGTGGTACATGGACGATGTGTCTTGCCCTGTGACCCGCGCGGTCACTGCCTGAACACCCAAATTATGATTAAACTCGTTAATAAAAGTGTTTGCAGCGAGAAGTAATTAATGGAGGACGACAATGCAGGAGCAGAGTTCGAATCTGCATCGTTATCGTCAATACTCGATATTTGACCCTGAGACCTCGGAGAGTCGACCCCAGCACGGGTCGAAGACGCCAGCATTTGAAATCGCACTCGTCTTGCGAGATCGGTCCGAATCGACTGCGTGGAGACGCTTGCTGGACACCAACAGTAAATATTGCATAAATAGTGAGCAAAATATACAAACGACGAATAACTTGTTCATAGAGAACACCTGATGGAAAGTATCAAGAAAAGGTCACTCCTTACAAAGAGTTAACACCGCGCACGATAATTGCATTCTCTTGAGGGCGGGGTCGAGATTGCTAATTGGCAGAAAGGCAACGGGACTTCAGAGCTGGCACGAGCGAGGAAGCTTGTATATGCTAATTAGCTCATCAACATGCAGGTAGCGTGACACGTGACCCGTGCAGCAAGGAGCGTGCACTCGTAACACTGCAGTAGCACTCATAACACTATAGCTACTACCAGTCCACCACTCAACAACATACCTACCTACCTACATACACTATCACATATATACACGATCACAACACTATGTACCGACTCACAACACTATACCTACCAACCTACAGTGCATTCAGAAAAGTATTCATACCCCTTTACTTTTTTCACATTTTGTTATGTTGCAGCCTTATGCTGAAATCGTTTAAATTCATTTTTTCCCTCATCAATCTACACTCAATACCCCATAATGACAAAGAGAAAACAGGATTTTAGAAAGTTTTGCAAATTTATTTTAAAAAAAAAACTGAAATATCACATTGACATAAGTATTCAGACCCTTAACTCAGCACTTAGTTGAAGCACCTTTGGCAGCGATTACAGCCTCGAGTATTCTTGGGTATGACACGACAAGTTTTGCACACCTGGAATTGGGGATTTTCTGCCATTCTTCTCTGCAGATCCTCTCAAGCTCTGTCAGGTTGAATGGGGACCGTCGGTGGACAGCCATTTTCAGGTCTCTCCAGAGATGTTCGATTGGGTTCAAGTCAGGGCTCTGGCTGGGCCACTCAAGGACCTTCATGGAGTTGTCCCGAAGCCACTCCTGTCTTGTCTTGGCTGTGTGCTTCGGTAGGGTCATTGTCCTGTTGGAAGGAGAAGCTTCGGCCCAGTCTGAGGTCCTGAGCGCTCTGTTTTAGGTTTTCATTAAGGATATCTCTGTACTCTGCTCCGTATTTTTTTTTTTTTTTTTGGGATGCAGAATCGAGGCTCGTGAAAGAGCTAACATTTATTACACAAAAAAATCAAACAGACAAACAAAATATATAAAAAGAGGGAGCGGTAGACAAGATGGGTAGAGAGGGGGAAGCACACAAACACAACATTTGAGAGCATGGACATCGGGAGATGGCTCGGGGGGGAGGAGGCGTGGGAAAGGGGGGGGGGGGTGGTGGGAGAAGAATAAGACACAAGGACACCAAGGATTTCCAGGAAAGAAGTTGGCATTTCAAAAAGTGGATTTGGGATGAAATTAGCCGGGGTAGAAAAGATCAAGGTTTTGGATGGGGGAAGATAAGAGATGGTGGTGAACAACTGTTTTAAAGACCTGGAGGGAGGAGTGGGATTGAAGAGAGTGAGGGAGTTTGTTCCAGAGGCGGGAGAAAAGAGGTATGAAGGAGTGAAGGTGAGCAGAAAGTCTTGATTTTGGCAGTTTAACCATAAGAGGGTTGCAGGCAGATCTTGTGCGACCTGTAGGAATATTTGGGGGTCAGAGCCCAGAGAGAGCTGGGGGGTGGGGGGGGGCAAGGCCAGAGAGGAGTCGGTAGAAGACAGAAAGACCACCAACCTGCCTGCAGTGAGTGAGTGAAAGGCCCTCGGAGTTAGCTTCATCGCGGGAGATTCCAATGATTCTGAACGCTTTGTTTTCAACAGCGTGAAGGCGAGCTAGGTGTGAGGCAGGAGCACCAGCCCAGAGCTGAGAGCAGTATTCCATTGAGCTGCGGATGAAAGCCTTGTATGTGGTGAGGAGCTCAGGTGTGCCAAGGAAGGACTTTGCACGATGGAGAATGCCCAGTCGGCGAATGGCTTTGGAGGCCAGATTTGAAATGTGGTTTTCCCAGGAAAGATCATGGCAGATAGTGAGACCCAAAAGCTTGAGTGACAGAACTTCTTGGAGAGGATTATTCAGAAAGTGGATGGGAGGGTTGTCCAGTCGGTCTTTTCGGAGAGACTTCGTAAGAGTGTGAGATTTGTCAGGATTGAAAGACATGTTCCACTTGTTTGCCCAGTCTGTGATTTTGTTCAGGTCTGCAGAGTGAGGAGGCTGCAGACTGCCGAACTGACGGATGAGGAATGGAGCGACAGAGAGTAGAGTTATCAGCAAAGAGATAGAGAGGATTTTCAAGAGAGTCAGCGAGATCATTGATGAAGACCAGAAAAAGCACAGGGCCCAGAACATTGCCTTGGGGAACTCCAGCCTGAACAGGAAGAGGAGATGAGAGAAACCCATTCAGGGCCACACGTTGACTACGACTAGAGAGGAAGTCCGCCAGCCATGCGTGTAGATTTCCATGGATACCAAAGTAGGAGAGTTTGCTGAGCAGAGCGGGGTGCCAGACCGTATCGAAGGCACGTGATATGTCAAGGGAGACAGCTCTAATTTCCTGTTTGGCATTGAGGACCTCCATCCATTGTTGAGAAAGCAGAAGCAGCATGTCCAGAGTAGAGTGACCTGGTCTGAAACCAAATTGATGATCAGAGATCAAGCCATTGGATAAGAGGAAAGATTTCATATCCGAATCAATGATGGATTCCATGACTTTGCTGATAATTGGGAGAAGGCTGATTGGTCTGTAGTTGCTAGGATCTGTTTTTGCACCTTTTTTGTGCAAAGCGTTGATGTTGCACAGCGGTGATGCCGTTCATTATTCCGTCAACCCTAACCAGTCCCCCAGTCCCTGCTGCTGAAAAACACCCCCACAGTATGATTGTGCCACCACCATGCTTCACCGTTGGGATGGTATTGGGCAGGTGATGAGTGGTGCCTGGTTTCCTCCAGACATGACGCTTAGAATTGAGGCCACACAATATACATATACATATACATACATATATATATATACATATATATATATATATATATATATATATATATACATATATATATATATATATATATATATATATATATATATATATATATATATATATATATATATATATATATACATACATATATATATATATATACATACATATATATATATATATATATACATATATATATATATATATACATATATATATATATATATATATATATATACATATATATATATATATATATATATATATATATATATATATATATATATATACATGTATATATATATATATATATATATATATATATTATATATATATATATATATATATATATAATATATATATATATATATATATATATATACATATATATATATATATATATGTATATATATATATATATATATATATATATGTATATATATATATATATATTGTTGTGGTTTTTAGACCCCTCCACTTTGTAAATATTTGTAATATTCCCTTATAAAAAATCCCCTGTAAATATTCCCCATTTTTGGTGTAAAAGGTCAAAGGTCGCACCCAAGTTAGGTCATATTGCAACACGTAGGACACCATAGGCTTCTTCTTTAGTTATCTCATTAGTATGTGTTCTAGTTAAGGATCTGTTTCCAATAGTTGAATCTGCGTTGTATTAATTAAATAAGAGTAGGTCCCCTTGTCAATTCATATTGCGGCGTAGCCTTCCTCCAAATTGTGTTCCTTGGCTTGCCAGTAGCGTTCGCTGCCTGGCTCAAGCCGCCATTGAACATGCGGACGGCTCGAGGAAAGAAGGGGCGGAGCCACGGGAAGAGGTGTGGCCTCGTCCACGAGCCGTCGAGGGTGGAGCCAGTGAGCCCTCGCTGACCAACCAGGGCTGAGGTGAGCTCGTTAATAGGCGTGGCTCGATGAAGCGCGGCTTGATTTCTAAGCGGGTTATAAAAGCGCAAGCGCCAAGCCCTCTCACCGGAGATGGGCGAGGGGAGGCCATTGATGACGGACTGCGCCGGGGGATGCTGATTGTAACAGGACTGCGCCGGGGGATGCTGATTGTGAACGAACAGCGCGGGGAGCGCTCGATTGATTGTCACGTTGTTGGAGCGACCTGCGTGAGGGTACCCCCTGAGACTAATGTTGGGAGAGAGAGAGTTGGCACAAAGATTATGTATGCGGCATCCCAGTCCCTCGCATAATTATAAGGTCCGGTCGCGTGCCAACGACACGCGAAGCTGCCTGCCATTCTTCGCGGCGGACCCGGAGCCTGGAACCATCTGCTTGGACCCTTCTCTTCCTTCTCACCATCACCACCCTTTTCGTGTAAGTGTGTTTGTACTGTCCTGGGCGTGTGATAAAATAAGAGTGTTTAAGGATTGCCCTGTGTATCTGCTTCTTCCGCTTCCTGTACAGTCTTACCTTTCGTTTCTTCCTTGGTTTTGGTTTTGTACATAATTAATAAACCTGTGTTCTTCCTTCTTATTCTTTGGGTTTCCTCTCAGCCGGTCGCTTTAGTGATTTCTCCATTGATATACGTGGCACGATTTGGCCAACGCTCAGGATCGGGTTAATTTTATTGCTAACGGCTCGAGCTTCGGATTGCTAAACCGCTCGGCAATCTTCCATCTTGTCCGTGGCTCGAGCAGAAGTATCGCCCTGCTTTGCGGAGAGGGGGGCAAAGGTATCTGGGAACCCGTTGACCAGTCACCCTGGTCAACCTCAACCCCGCAAAGGAGCGCAATATCTTCTAGGACTCGGACAGCCAGCTTAATAGACGAGGGGTTTAAACCCCCCTCGTTAACGGGAGAGCCGTAATCCGAGATCCGTAACAATTGGTAGTCAGGAGTTGGGATCTGGAACATGGGACTAAATTTATTTAGACCAAATTTTGGACACCAATTGTGCTATTGGCCGCAACAATTGGTGTCGGGGAGTGGGATTAAAGCCCGAACCAAATTTCTAATCCATCTTAAAGAATTTGGTCGAAATTACGAGCGGCCGAAATCTAGTATTAAAAACCAAATTATAGTCGTGCCATGGATAGTCAAGGCGATCGGATGCCGGTGGGGGAGATAGAAGAGGGGTTAGAGGCAACCCAGGACCCCAGGGAGGCAGTGGGAGTAATGGAAGAGGAGGTTGAGGAAGGCGCGGTAGAGGGTTGTTGCAGGCGCAAAAGATGGCGGTGCCTCGCACGTGGTCGTGGCAGCAGAAGATGGCGGCGCCTCACACATGGCCGCGGCAGCCGAGCCCGCAGCACTGGTGAATCTGGACCTCTTTATCGTGCAAATTAGGGGGTATATGGAAAAGATGGCAGACAAATCCAGCAGGGAAATGAATAAAATGGGAGAGCGATAAGAAAACCAAATTGGGGGATTGAGAAATGAGATGGGAAGCCAAATTGGTGAATTAAGAAATGAGATGGGAAGCCAAATTGGTGAATTAAGAAATGATATGGGAAGCCAAATTGGTGAATTAAGAAATGACATGGGAGATCAAATTGAAGGGTTTAGAACCCGAATAGGTGGCCAGATAAAAGCATTGGGGAAGGACTTTTACCGCAGGTCAAGCGGGGAAAGCGCATTTGTACGCGTAGAGGAGCGCGGATTGAGCGAGGCGGGGCAAGGCACAGGTAACTGGACCGGGGTAGAGATCGCGACACGGGGTGTGAAAAACCCGACGGCCGCCGAATTGGACAAGGCAAATTCATGTGAGCCCGCGGTCGTCGAGCTGAATAAAGAAAAAGATGTGGTTGTAGTGGAAATTGGAATGGGAGAGACGGCAGATTTAGAAAAGGAATTGGAGGAAAAGATGGATCATGTGCAAAGTCCATGCTCGCATCTCATGATGCCATGCTTAATCCTTATAAAGATTTGCAGGTGGTGTTGGAGCGAGGAGGAAGAAGCGCCCAGGTGAGTCGGGCTGTATATTGTGCGGGGAGAATTTGCAGGAGAATGTTTGGCGCGAGAGGGTTTTTCGTGCGTTTGGGATCGCGAAAGCACCCGGGCGTTTGTGGAGGGTCCCTTGTGAGTGGCGTGAGTGAAAATGGTGCGCGTGTGCGAACGGCGCCGAAGCGCGAGTGTGTTACCGAGTGTGAGGGAGAATGCACGTCGGAGTGTATGTGTGATGAGAGTGACACGGAGAGTGAGTTGGTTGTGGCAGGTGTGCGGGAGGGCACATCGGAGCGTGTGAGTGGGTATGTGCAGGAGTGCACACCCGTGATGAGTGTTACGGAGGATGTAACAGGGGAAGAAAGGTGTGGAACGGAGTGTGTGATAACAGAGTGTGCGAATGGTGGAATGGATGTGCAAGAATGTGCGTGAGTAGAATGCATGGGATGTACGAGAGGCGTTGGAGCGCCGGGTTTGGTGAGTAAAGAACGGAACGAGTGGTGTGAGCATGCAAGGAAAGCATCGACGTTAACCGAGACAGCGTTTAGGCTGACGGATAGCCGACGTGAGCACTCGGTGCGCGGTGCTCTCTGTGTGTTGCGGGAGCCGGCGGGGATCGGTGTCGCGTCGCTCCTGCTCGGAGCGTTGTGCACGATCCGGGCCGGGCCCTGCCCTGCATGGTCGAGTCCGCGCTTTGCCAGGCAAAGCGACCGGCCCGGTTCGAGGGGAGGTAGGAGGGTCGGAACGGCGCCCCCCCCCCCCGTGGTGGCGGCGCTCCACCCGGGCAAGGCTGGGCCATCGCTCATGGGAGCGCAAGGCCTTTGCGCCGGGATGGTGCTTGGAGCCTTGGCCCGACGAAACCTCCTCCCCTGAATCGAATGCCGGACGGACTCAACCTACAGTAGACCAAACCACCCATATGCGTTGCTCGGCTTTGCGAAGCCGAGCTGTAAAGAATGCATGGACGTACCGAGGAGGCTCAGATATAGCGGACTGTGATGATGATAGTGTAATTGTTTGGAATTGGTAGGGAATTGGCTTGAAATAACTAGTGATTCGAAATTGGGAATAGTGATGATTGGAAATTGATACCCAGTGTCGGGGGGTGGTATCCCTACCATCCCCTCACATTTTATGGGGGCAAAGGAGCTATAGTTTTATGGGTTTGGCGGTACAAACTACCCTTGGATGGTTAGGTTATTGATTAGGGATCTAGATAAATGACAATAGGTAACTTTAGATTTAAGTAGCGACATGATACCTGTAGTAGGGGACGTAGGTAGATTAGTTTGGATGATAACGACGTGGGATGTGCAATAGTATAAGGGAAGACGGAAAGCACTAAGTTACAGGGAAAACCAGGTAGATCAGATGATGCAGTGTGTGTGTAGGAAGTGATTGAGCAGAGTATTGTGAAAGGTGTGATTGTGCATTGAGTTGAGTGTATTGTATTGAGTGAATGGTCGTGGAGGGAAGGAGGGTGCAAGTGCCACCAGGTGTGCAGGTGCCACCAGGTGTGCAAGTGCCACCAGGTGTGTGGGCACAAGGTGTGAAAGTACAGGTGAATGAAGAATGGTTGCAGGGAATAAATGGTCTGGAATGAATGGAGTACGGAATGGATGGTGTGGAGTGAGTAGTGTGGAATACGTGGAGTGGAGTGGTTGGTGTGAAAGGAGTGGATGGGGAAGGATGGACCCCTTCATGAGTACCCGGGGAGGGTAGTTTAAAAGTAGGTAGAGGGAGTAGGTAAATTGTGGCTGGATATTGGCATCTGTGGTGCGAGTAGTTGCACAGGAGTGTTGTGTTGGGTGCATTAGTGGAGTAAAATTGGCTGGGCGTGTGGCCTGTTAGTGAGTGTGATTGAATGGGCACTCCGCCACTGTTAGTCTGTCGGCCAGGTGAGGCCGCAGGTAGGCTCTGGGAGCAGGTAGAGTTGTTCAATGGGGCCCGAGGATCCGGAGGACGGACCCGGGTAGCCCGACGCCGGGGAGGGTGGTGGGGGTGAGAGTGCCAGAGGGCCTTCCCCAAGGTAGGTTAGGGAAAGGAGCAGGTAAGCTCAGGAGACAACTACAGTGGCGGAGGTGTGCAAGTGAGCGGACCTGCTGGGAGCGCCACATGACCCAGCCCGGAAATTGTGCGAGGGCACAGGGAGTAGAATCGGGGGAGTGAGACCTCAAATTGGTGAGCGCCACAGTATGTTCAATGGGAGTTCGGTTCTTAGAACCACATAGAGTAAAAGATGGCCAATGGTTTGGCAGGGAAAGACCCCGGGTAGTGTAAAAAGTGTTAAAGTCATTTCGAGTATAGTTGGGATTGAAAGTCTCTTCGCACCATCCGCATTCACTCACCAAGGTGATCGGACTCCACACCACCGTTTTTGCAAGTATCTGGTATGTAAGACGCATCATGACGTGGGGGTGACATTGTGCTCATTGTTCCATTTCTTCCTCCTTATGAGGGATTGATGGCAAATTCGGAATAAAGGGATTAATGAGAAATTGGGATTGATGATGAATTTGGTATAGAGGGTAGATATGGGGAAGAAAGGACGTTAGCGACGGATTTATAAATTGTGTAAATACGGGGTAAGGGCAAGGGTAGATTAGTTGACGGGGGGGGACGGGGACGTACGGTAGGGACGGGCTTTCTCGGCTCACTCTCCTGCGCACCTCCCCTCTGCATTACCTTGTGTTGATGTGTACCCTTGCGATCTTGCCCCGCTGCTTGCTTGTCCTCCTTCCCCCACTCATGGATTTGTTTCTTTTGGGCCCGGGGGGAGTTCGCAGGTGCCCGCAGTTGTGTGCCCGCACCCTCGCTGCTGCCTGCCTGGACCGGTACCACACTTATGGACCGCATGTTGTTGTGGCCGAGCACCACCATATGGACCACAGGTCTGTGGCCGAGCACCACATTCATGGACCCCACGTTTTGGGGCCTGGCACCTCTGCTGGGGACCGGCCATTGTGGCCAGGGAAATCTTGCTTGCTGACCACGGTCATGGTGGCACCTATGCCAAGCAGGTGAACCACCTTTAGTTGGCCCCTGCTGGCCTTAATTTTAAAAAAAAGTGGACGCGGTTTTGTGCCTTTTTTTTAGATTTCAAATAGGCCGCAAGCAAATAAGTCACCCAGAACCATCGGGCCAGCAGCCATCGGCCCACCAGAGAAGACGTTGCAAGGCATCATTTATTGAACTGTGATGAGGCTGATGACTGTGCACCGGATGGTGCTTTTGGTGCTTTTTGTGCATTTTGGTGCTTTGGTGCTTTTGGTGCTTATTGGTGCTGGTGGTTTCGGTGCAGTGCAGTGTATGCCTTTCCTCTTCTCAAAAGATGTTCTTTTTGTTTCCCAAAAGACAGGTCCTGTGTTCGCGTTGTAAATACCAACTCGTGTCTTTGTAAATAATGCTCCCCACCGTCAATGTTTAGTTTTAAAATTAATTCCGTGATTCGGTTATTCTGTGGGCATGAGTCTGATAGATAGGATGCAACGCAGCAGGCGGGACATACTTAGTTGTTTTAAAAATGTCCCACTCAGGGTGAAGTTAATAGTAGAGGGTTACCACACCTGAGTGTCACACTAAGTTAAAGTTCTGTCAGGCCGGGACGGCACTGGAGGAAATGAGGGTGCTGTGTTGTGGTTTTTAGAACCCTCCACTTTGTAAATATTTGTAATATTCCCTTATAAATAATCCCCTGTAAATATTCCCATTTTTGGTGTAGAAGGTCAAAGGTCGCACCCTAGTTAGGTCATATTGCAACACGTAGGACACCATAGGCTTCTTTAGTTATCTCATTAGTATGTGTTTCTAGTTAAGGATCTGTTTCCAATAGTTGATTCTGCGTTGTATTAATTAAATAAGAGTAGGTCCCCTTGTCAATTCATATTGCGGCGTAGCCTTCCTCCAAATTGTGTTCCTTGGCTTGCCAGTAGCGTTCGCTGCCTGGCTCAAGCCACCATTGAACATGCGGTCGGCTCGAGGAAAGAAGGGGCAGAGCCACGGGAAGAGGTGTGACCTCGTACACGAGCCATCGAGGGTGGAGCCAGTGAGCCCTCGCTGACCAACCAAGGCTGAGGTGAGCTCGTTAATAGGCGTGGCTCGATGAAGCGCGGCTTGATTTCTAAAAGCGCAAGCGCCAAGCCCTCTCACAGGAGATGCGCGAGGGGAGGCCATTGATGACGGACTGCGCCGGGGCATGCTGATTGTGAACGAACTGCGTGGGGAGCGCTCGATTGATTGTCACGTTGTTGGAGCGACCTATGCGAGGGTACCCTCTGAGACGAACGTTGGGGGAGAGAGAGTTGGCACAAAGATTATGTATGCGGCATCCCAGTCCCTCGCATAATTATAAGGTCTGGTCACACGCCAACGACACGCGAAGCTGCCTGCATTCTTCACTGCGGACCCGGAGCCTGGAACCATCTGCTTGGACCCTTCTCTTCCTTCTCACCACCACCAGCCTTTTCGTGTAAGTGTGTTTGTAGTGTCCTAGACGTGTGATAAAATAAGAGTGTTTAAGGATTGCCCTGTGTATCTGCTTCTTCCTCTTCCTGTACAGTCTCACCTTTCGTTTCTTCCTTGGTTTTGGTTTTGTACATAATTAATAAACCTGTGTTCTTCCTTCTTATTCTTTGGGTTTCCTCTCATCCGGTCGCTTTTGTGATTTCTCCATTGATATACGTGGCACGATTTCGCCAACGCTCAGGATCGGGTTAGTTTTATTGCTAACGGCTCGAGCTTCGGATTGCTAAACCGCTCGGCAATCTTCCATCTTGTCCGTGGCTCGAGCAGAAGTATCGATCGCCCTGCTTTGCGGAGGGGGGGGGGGGGGTAAAGGTATCTGGGAACCCGTTGACCAGTCACCCTGGTCAACCTCAACCCCTCAAAGGAGCGCGATATCTTCTAGGACTCGGACAGCCAGCTTAATAGACGAGTGGATTAAACCCCCCTTCGGTTAAGGGAGCCCCGTAATCTGAGATCCGCAACAATATATATATATACATACATACATATATATATATATATATATATATATATATATATATATATATATATATATATATAACTGTAAGAAATAGTAGAAACTCCAAAGTACGAGCAGGGCGTCTCATTTGTATTGAATAAATAATCGTTAGATTAAATAAGACGAGGACGTAGCTTCAGGACGTCGATCTTTAATTGTCGACAAGCTTTCGACCAACAAAGGTCTTCTTCTGAGTCAGCCCCAAGTTCAACGGAAGTTGAATATATATATATATATATAAATAAATATAAATATATATATATATATATATATATATATATATATATATATATAAATATATATATATATATATATATATATATATATATATATATATATATATATATATGTATATATATTGTTGCGGATATGGGATTTGCATCCATCCATATCCGCTTGTAAATATTCCCCTATTTCCTCAATACTTCCCAACTATCCCCAATCCCCCATTCCCTAGTCCCATTTTCTGTAAACAACACTCTGTAGACTCGACCTCCCCCTATTTCCCCCATTAAATGTCGTGCCCAGGTTCACCGCATCTCATGTAAGACAACTATAGGACATCTTGCTAGTTATTCTTAGTCTATGTCAGTTAAGGACTCGTTTCCATTAATTCTGACCCTTCGTTGCACCAGAATGTGATTGTATGGCACCGTTAGGAAGTTTAGGACCTCCCAATACCTCCCCGCAGCTCTTCCTCACGGTTCAGCAACAACAACAACAACAGCAACGGCGGCGGCGTGCACAGGGAGTGCGCGTGCTCACTCCGGCTTGGTTGGTAGGGGGTGTTGGGAGGGCATGAGGCCTTCCCAACGAGCCGCCATCGAACATGTGCTCGACGGGGTTACCAAATAGGGGCTTCCAGTCAGCTCCTCGTCAAGGGCGGAGCCCGGTAACCCCCGCACCCAATGGAAGCGGCGGACCGGCCCCAGGGGGGCGGAGCCAACCAGCCGAGGGCGTGTCACTCCCCGCTGAGCATGCGCAGGAAGAGGGAGGTGACGTCAGATGCGCGCTGAGCTTGGAGCAAGCAAGACGTACCCTCCGAGCGCTGTGAGGCCTCCCTGCATCTCTTGGACCGTGCTTGATCCTGTCCCCGAGCCAAGGTGCACCTTGTGCTATCGAACTACCTGTCCCTTCCTGCCATCAATCCCTGTGTAAGTCAGCCTTGTCCCGTTTGTCTGTGGTCTGTCTGGGATAAAATAAGATTGTATTTAAGTGCCTATCTCTTCTGTGTCTTTACCTCACTACCTTGTAATCTACCCCTTTTCTCCCCCACTGTAATTATATCCTCCTCCGGAGGTCTTGAGAACTGTACCCCTGGCGTCGTTTCATTTATCCCAGTCGTTGTGTCCTTTCCAATCATTGATTTAGCATAGCGTGATTTGGCCAACGTTTGGGTGGAATCGGGTGAGTTGGGGAAGAATCGGGGGAACTGTTACTGTTAGGTCGCGGCAATACCACCGCTCGGTAAATAACATCTAATCCGCGATCCGTAACAATATATATATATATATGTATATACACGACCGGTCAAAAGTTTTAGAACACCTAAATTTTTCCGGTTTTTATTGAAATTTACGCAGTTTAATGTCCAGTGAATAACCTGAAATGGTACAAAGGTAAGCAGTAAATGACCCGAGGTCATGGTCACTGATGGTCTTTCGCAGCAAGAAGTCAATAACATGATTATATCACAGGTGGCGTGACAAAATGTAAGGACAGGTACATTTGACGATTGGCTTCACAATCGGGTATATAAGGGTTGTTGCGTTCTGTATTAGTGGAAAACAACTGCTGCACGTCCACAAAAGTTATTGCCGCTTCCTCTGGAGATGGTCCGTCAACTTGACAATGCTGTTTGTCATGGAGTGGTGGCTTTACGAAATTCTGGCATGAAATAGCATGCTATTGCTCGGCAGTATGGCATCACTCAAGGTCAAGTGTCAAAGATCCTGAAACGAAATGCTCAGAGGGGTGTCCCTACTCCAATAATGAGGCCAGGACGTCCACGCAGAACCACAAGGAGAGATGATCGCCAGCTGCACCCATTAGTCTGCAATGGCCGTACCAAGTCAGCTAATCAGCTTAGGGCTGAGTGGCAGCAACTGACAAATGTGCCTGTATCCAGAAGGCTAGTCAACCAACAACTGGTTCAAGCAGGCTATCGTGCCAGGCGTCCCCTGAGAAAGCCACGCCTGACCAGACAACACAGCCAGCGCCGATTGCAGTGGGCCAGAGAGCACCGTCAATGGCAGCCAGGACACTAGAATCACGTGACCTTCAGTGACGAGTCTAGATTTCTGGTCTATCGTCGAGATGGCCACGTCCGAGTGCGCAGACAAGTGCATGAAGCACACAACGAAGATTGTATAGTGCCAAGAGTCCAAGCTGGAGGTGGTGGGGTGACTGTTTGGGCTGCTTTTCATGCAGGGGGCAAAACTGACCTGGTTGTTCTGAATGGAAACCTGAACCAGTATATATATATATATATATATATACATATATACATATATATATATATATATATATATATATATATATGTATATATGTACAGGGTCATTCTGGAAGGATTAGGATTAATTAGGATTAGAAATTAATTAGTTTATTAATTATTAATTAATTATTAATTAGTTTATTAATTATTAATTAAATTAGATTATTAATTAGGATTAGATTAGGATTAGAAATTAGGAAGGAAGGTTAAGGATTTAAAGTACAGGGTCATTCTGGAAGAAACATTGCTTCCATTTGCTCGTGCAGCCTTTCGAGGAAACTTTGTCTTCCAAGATGACAATGCACGGCCTCATCGTGCTCACATGATCCAACACTTTCTTGCTGACCGTGGTGTAGAGCATATGGAGTGGCCTGCCATGTCCCTGGATATGAATCCGATAGAGAACTTGTGGGCAGAATTAACGCATCAAATCGACAACTTGGACCAGCAGCTGACCTCTGTGCGTGAATTGCAGCAGGCTATTGTAACTGCATGGCAAGCGATTCCTGTCCAAACCTTGACACATCTCGTGAACAGCATGCCTCGACGTGTACGTGCTCTCCTGAATGCTCGTGGGGGTTACACGAAGTACTGAACTGTAATTTTACTGTCCGTAATCCCAGTCATAATTTAGCTTTTGTTTTTGTTTAAATTGTTTTTGGCTAATGTGCAAAATAAAGAGATACTTCTGGAAAACGTACAGAAGTTTAACACAGTACTGTCCATGAATTGAGTTCGATATCAGTTTACATCACTTTCAAGGATCAATTTATTTGCTTCGAAATGTCAAATGTGGTTTTTGTTTCTTTTAAAGGTCACATTAACAAAATCTAGAATAATTTCAACATAATTCCAATGAACTTTTGGTTCTAAGTCATCTTGAAAAGTAGGTTCACCCCCACAAAAAAATATTCCATATTAAATGCCAAGTCTGTGTGTGTATATATATATATATATATATATATATATATAACGAATTTGAGAAGTGTAACGAATTTGAGAAAATGTAAAGACTGTGAGAAATATGGTTTTGTTGTGTGTACATGGCACCCTCCGTAATGTAAAGAAAGGTCGAAGCTCGTCCTCTTAGTTAATTCCATAAATCTACACACAGGGCACCATATATCCTTTTAAATAGTTAGTCCCTTATTTTATGTAGGTTAAGGATGTGTTTCCCAATAGTTTGACTCTTCATTGCACCGAATTTACGAGTCAGCCCCTCCGACGCCCCATGGCAGCTTCCAAGTGCCAGGTTTGCCAGGTTTGCTGCAATTGACTCTTTAGCCACTTTGCTGCAATTTCATCCCCTGTCCACTGTTTGCTGCATTTGACTCCATTACGCACGAGGTAACCAACGGAGAAGAAAGGCGTGTCTCCACCTCGTCATCGAAGGGGGAGGAGTCAGCCAAGCGCGAGGAACAAGGCGTGGCTTTGCCAACGCGTCATCAAGAGGGGCGGGATCGGTAGCCCTCGCGACCAATCAAGGCCGAGGCGAGCTGACCGAGGGCATTTACAACGCACGCGGGTAAGAAACCCAAAAGCACGTTATAAAAGGACACGCGCGGGTTTCTATAGGGTTGGCTTTTTGGAGAAGATTGAGAGAGAGGTGCGGCAGATGCGCGATCCAGCTAAAGCAGCCAAGAGAGAACGAGACGTGAGGGGGTGCTGATACTGCAGCAATACGCCGAGACCCTCTAGGCCCTATTGCCGGTTGTGGAGACGCGGAGCTGCCAGCTGCTGTTCGCTTCGAGCACGGCACGTGGACCTCGACGGTGTGGAATTGCCCGGACCTTCCTGCCCTGCCATCGGCTTGGACCTTCTCCTCCCTCCAGTGATTCCTGCCATAATTTCCCCCGTGTAAGTGTGCCCGTTTGTCCGTCTTTCATGTTGTCTTGGGGTTTATAAGTAAGACTGCCATATATATAAGCTAATCATTGCACTATGTCTCCTGCTCCTTCCATTGCCTTGTAAATCATATTCCATTTCTTTTCTGCTTTAGTTGTGTGTAAATAGTAATAAATCTTGTTATTCCCTACTTTGTCTTTACTTCTTCATGCTCTTTCGGTCGCTTTAGAGGTTTCCATATTGAGTGTACGTGGCGCGATTCGGCCAACGTTCAGGATCGGGTTTAGTGAAGGCTAATGACTCGAACTTCGGGTTGCTAAAAACCGCTCGGCAACTAACTGGACCATCCAAACCGGGGTTCGAGCGGTACTTGTCTCCCTAGTCTGCGGAGGGACGGATAAAGGTATTCGCGATAGACCCTGGACCCATAACCCTGATCTGTTCCATCCCACGGGAGAGCGTTACAAGTACCAGGACCGGGGAGATGGCCAGCTTAACAGGACAAGGGGCTAATCACCCCTTGCTAACGGGAGAGCCGTCCCCCGTATCCGTAACAATTGGTGTCAGGAGTGGGATTCGAGGCCCGAACCAAATTTTCTATAACATAAAAAAAAAAAATTGGGTCGAAATTACGTGCGGCCGAAATTTTGTTTAACATCCCAAATTGAGTCGTGCCATGGACAATCAAGGCGATCGGATGCAGGTGGGTGAGCTAGAAGAGGGGTTAGGGGTAACCCAGGACCACAGGGAAGAAATGGAGGAGAGCAATGAGGAGGTGGTTGAGGGAGTATCAGGCGCACAAAATGGCGCCCTCGCGCACATGGTTGGAGAGGCGCAAAATGGCACCTCGCACAAGCGCGCGGTAGCCGAGCCCGCTGTATCAGCGGGCTTTAACATGCAGCCGTTTGACATGCAGCAGTTCATGGCACGGTTTAGCGAATACATGGCAAAGTCGAAGTGCGACAATGAAAAAAGAAGCAGGGAAATGGAAAAAATGGGTGAGCAAATGAGGGACGAAGCGAGGGCTGATAGTGAGCGATTGAGGGGCCAAATGAGGGACGAAGCGAGGGGTACCGGTGAACGGTTAGACAATAAATTTGCGGGGTTAGACAATAATTTTAAGGGGTTGGACAATAAATTTGAGGGGTTAGACAACGGGATAAAAGAGGTAAAGAATGGGTTAACGGGGCTAGAAGCTAGGATGGACGATAAATTGCGGGCAATAGGGGAGCAATCCGCCCGGGAAATCAAATGGATGGGGAACCAGATAGAGGAGGGGAAAGTCGGGTTTGAAGGTAAATTGGATGCTCAGAGGGATAAATTAGAACAAATGAGGGCGGCATCTACTAAAGAGATGGGAGAAATGGGAGAGGAAATAAGACGAGGTGTAAGCGAGGAGGTCTCGGGGGTACGCGAGGAGGTAAAGCGAGGTGAGAAGCGTATGGAGAAAGAGGTGAGGAATAATATGGCTAAGTTACAAGGGGGCATAGAGGACCTGACGCAGGAGGTGGAACAGCTGACGGTGGGACAGACGGAATTAGTGGAGCAGGTACAAAAGAACACTGCGGTACTAGGAGGGTTAAAGGTGACACAAAAAGAACTAAAAAACGACTTGATAGCGACGAAGAGGGAATGTCAGATGGTACGTGAGGGACTGACAACGAGGTTGGACGAGGTGACAGAAGTAATGGAGACGAAGGACCGAGAAGTGAGGACGCACATATAAACGGTTAAGGTGGCGTTAGAGGAAGAGATAGAGGAGACGCACCGGGAAATAAAAGAGGTGAAGCAAAAGTTGGAAGAAGTGGAAGAGGGGGTGAGTGAAATTAAGAAGAGACGGAGGGAAACTAAGAGGGAGATAAAGGAGGAGGTGATGGAATATGTACAAGGTCGGTGCTCAAATCATGATGGTGTGCTCGCTAACCAGATAAAGAGTTTGCAGGTGGCGAAGGAGGTGCTGAGACGAGGTGCCGAGGTGAGTGGCGATATAATCGGCAATGTATGTGGTGTGAGGGAAGCTTCAGTTGGCTTGGGGGTTGGTTTGGACCCGGGTGTTCGTGAGAGGCCGCTGGTGAAGTGTGTGACAGGTACGGTGTGCGAAAGAGGAGGTGTGTGAGAATGTCCGACTATGGGGTGTGTGAGGAAAAAGTGCGCGCCGAGGAGTGAGTGTGCTGTCGAGAGTGAGTTGGTCGTAGCGCGTGTGCGAGGGGGCACATGGAAGCGCGTAGTGGGGAGTGTTACAGAGGATGTAACGAGAGAGTGCACACCTGTGGTGAGTGTTACGGAGGGTGTAATGGGAGAGTGTGCGCAAGAGGATGCGCGAGAAAGGTGTGTAACGGACGGGTGCATGAGGAAAGAGTACGCTGTCAAGAGTAAGGGTGAGTGCGCGACCGAGTGTGGTGGTGAAAGTAGTGAGAGTGACACGGAGCGTGAGTTGGTTGTGGCAGGTGAGAGAGGATGTACACCTGGAATGGAAGGATGCACACCTGGAATGGTAGAGCGCGTATGGGAATGCACGCTGGAGTTGGTAGTGAGGCACGTGGTTGGGTGTGCAAGTGAGAGCACACCTGTGGTTGTCACAGAGGAGGTGACCGAGGAGGGGGCTCGAAGAGGTGTGTTTGTGAGGTGTGTGAACGATGAGTGTGTGCAAAGGTGTGCAGTGGTCAGGTGTGTGACAAAGTCTGTAAGCGGATTGAGTGTACCTGGGTGTGTAAGGGAAGGTGCAATGACTAGGAGCATGGGAACGGCTGGATGTATGAGCAAGGAACGGGCTGCGGGGTATGAGCATGCAAGTGGAGCATCGACGCTAACCGGGTTAGCGGTTAGAGCGACGTATAGCCGAGGCGTGCACTCGGGGCACGGTGCGCTTTGTTTGATGCGAGGCCCGGCGCAGGTCGGTGCCGCGTCGCTTCTCTTGGAAGCGTCGTTGCCGATTCGGGCCTGGCTCCGCCCAGCACGGTCGAGTCCGGGCCTTGTCGGGCTAGGTGACCGGTCCGGTTCAGGGACAGGTTGGAGGAAGCGGACGGTGGCCCCTGGTGGCGGGGACGGGGTTCCGACCGGGCGAGATTGAGCCATTGGGCCGGAGGCCGCAAGGCGCCGCGCTGAGATTGTGCGTGGAATCTCGGCCCGACCAAACCGCCCCCCCCCCCCCCCCCGAACCGAATGCCGGACGGATTCAACCTGCAGGCGACCAAACCACCCGAATTCATTGCTCGGCTTTGCGAAGCCGAGTGTTAATGATGTGACGACGCACCGAGGCTCAGATATAGCGGACTGTGATGATGATAGTGTTTTGGACCCGAAATTGAGGATAGGGAATTTGTGATTGGCAGAATTTGATGATTGGCAAAGGATTATGAGCTTGCAAGTGCAAGGCGGCATCTACTAAAGATCCTTCTACCAGGATTGGTAGAAGGATTGGCAGTGATTGGAAAATTTTTGATTGGCTGAAATTTGATGTGCAAAATTTATAGTGAGAGATACCCGATGTGGTGGGATGGCAACTCTGCCATCTCTCACAGATGGGGGCAAAGGAGCAATAGTTTTATGGGGTTTGGCAGTGAAAACTAGCCCGGGAGGGTTAGGATAAAATGATAGGGATCTAGAGAAGATGACCATAGGTAACGGTAAGTTTAAGTAGCAACATTGGACAGGTAGTGGGGACATAGAGAGGGTAAAAAAAAAAAAAACACATTTAGAGGCCTTTTTTCCCCGCAAAGCGGGGGTTGGCCTTTTTCGGGGACCGTGGTTGTTGTTGTATTTTGGTCCCCTTTTTGAAGCAATGTTTTACGGCCGGATGCCCTTCCTGCCGCCAACCCATTTTGTCGCCTTTTACGACAAGCAGGGAATTACCAGTGAACTGGTACTCAATTAGCCGACCTCGGAAGGATGACAGGCTGAGTCAACCCCCCTGGCGTTAGTTCAGCGATCGACCGGGATTCGAACCCAGGATCCTGGGATCCTAAGCTGGCATCCTAGCCGCTAGCCCAACACAGTTGGATTATAATGACGAGGGAGCGCAATAATGTAAGGGGCGACTGGAAAGCGCGAGTTTCAGAGGGGAGTAGTTAGATCAGATGATGCCGAGTGTTTGAGGATCGAACAGGTGTATGGAGCAGTGTATGAGTGAGTAGTGGTGATTGTGTGTTGTGTTGACCAAATGGTCCAGGGAGGAAGGAGGGTGCAGGAAGCACCAGCAGGAGTGATTGCACAGGTGTGCAATTACAGGTGTATGGAGAATGGTTGTGTGGAATACATTGAGTATGGAATATATGGAGTATGGAATGGATGGTCGTGGAGTGAGTATGGTGGAAACTGTGGAGTGGAGTGGATGGTGCGAAGGTGTGGATGGGAGAAAGGAGGATGGACCCCATCACGAATACCCGGGGAGGGTAGTTTAAGCGTTAGGTAGAGGGTACAGGTAAATTGTGGTTGGATATTGGCATCTGTGGTGCGTGGTGGAAGAATGGTGTTTGGATGGGTGCATTAGTGACGTGGAAATGGCTGGGCGTGTGGCCTGTTCGTGCATGTAGTTGAATGGGCACTCCACCACTGTGAGGATGTCGGCCAGGTGAGGCCGCAGGTGGGCTCTGGGAGCCGTTAGAGTTGTGGATGGGGCCCGAGGATCCGGAGGACGGACCCGGGTAGCCCAGTGCCAGAGAGGGCGCTGAGTGGGGAGAGCGCCAGAGGGCCTTCCCCAGTAGATAGGTTAGGATAAGGAGCAGGTAAGCTCGGAGGCAACTGCAGTGGTGGAGGTGTGCAGGTGGGTAGACCTTCTGGGAGAGCCACACGACCCAGTCCTGAAATTGTGCAAGGGCACAGGGAGTTGAATTGGGGGAGTGAGACCCCAAATTGATGAAGCACCACAGTTTGGTCAATGGGAAATTGGTTCTTAAAACCGCATAGAGTAAGTTGGCCAATGGATTGGCAGAGAAAGACCCCGGGTAGTGTAAAGTGATTTAATGTCATTTAGAAGATAGTTAGGATTAAGAATCTCCTCGCACCATCTACATCCACTCACCTGAGGTGACAGAACTCCACACCATGCCAGGTTATTTTTGTTTTATTTTTTTGTGCAAATGTTTGAAATGTGAGACGCATCATGACGTGGGTGTGACATTGTGCTTTGTTGTTCCATCTCTCCCTCCTTATGAGGATTGATGATGAATTGGGTGATGGCACATTTTGGTTAGAGGGATTGTGGGGACGAATTTGGTATTGGGGAAATATGGGGAAGACGAGACAGTAGTGACAAATTTGTAAATGTGTAGGTTTTTGTACATATGGGGTAAGGGCAAGGGTAGAGTAGGTAACAGGGGGGGGTGACGTACGGTAGGGACGAGCTTTCTCACTTCACTCTCCGTACGCACCTCGTCTTGCATTGCCTTGTTTGATGTGTACCCTTGTGACCTTACCCCCTCGCTCACCTGTCTTCTACCCCCCCCCCTTGTCTCCCACCCGAGGACTGTGCGCCACTGTGCGCCACTGGGTGCCGAGGGGAGCGTGCGGGAGTCCGCCATTGTGTGCCAGAACTCTCGCAACCACAGCTGCCTGCATCGATGCACCACTTATGGACCACTTGTCTGTGGCTGAGCACCACTCATGGACCCCACGGGTTGGGGCATGGCCCCTCTGCTGGAACCGGCCATGATGGCCCGAGATCTTGCTGGCGGACCTTGGTAACATGGCACCTATGCCATACAGGTGAACCACTCATAGTCGGTCCCTGTGGGCCATAAATAAAAACGGACACGTTTTGTGCATTTCATTTTATTATGTCCAAATAGGCCGCCAGTAAGAAGATGAAGAACGACAACATCAGGAAGAACATTGGCCAGCAGAGGGAGCCGAAGAGCAAGAACACCACCAGGGGTTTGTTTGGTTATTTTTATTATGAACTGTGGTGACTGTGCACTGATTGGTGCTTTATGGTGTTTTGGTGCATTTTTTTGTGCTTTATGGTGCGTCGATGCAGGGCAAGCTGTCTCCCCCCCCCCCCCAAAAAGAACAATTACAGGTCCTGGGTTAGTTTGGTAAATACAAGTAGCGTCAACTGTAAATAATGCTCCCCCATCGTTCATGTTGTAGTTTGAAGACAATTCCGCAATTCGGTTAGCTATGGGCGTAAATCTGTTAGATAGGGTGCAATGCAGCAGCGGGACATATTTATTTGTGTTTTAAAACTGTCACACTCAGGGTCAGGTTAAATGTAGAGGGAACTACACCTACGTGCCACACTAAAGGTAAAAGTTTAATAGGCCCGGGACGTGCCTAAGAGGAGGGGGGTGCAGTGTTGTGGATTTGAGAATTGTGTTGTGTTTTTTTTATTATGGTTGTAAGTGTAATGAAGCTTGTTGTAAATATCACCCTCCAGTTTGTGTATAAAGGTCAAAGGTCATCCCCTTAGTTATTCCATATACATACACGTAGCCAATCATATACCCTCTTAAATAGTTATCTCCGTATTCTATGTAGTTTAAGGCTCTGTTCCCATTAGTTTGACACTCCATTGCACCGAATTCAAACAAGGTAGAATCCCTTTTCAAATTCCCCAAAGCCTCCATTTCCAACCGCATTCCCCTTTTGTCAGCCATTACCAACTGCATTGGGCGGTTTTCTGCGTGCAGTTTTCTGCATTCGCCGCTGCTGCTTTGGGACCGTGTTTTTCGCTGCAAGACTCCATTGAGCACGAGGTCATCTCAGAGCAGAAGGTGGGAGGAGTCAGCCCAGCGCCAGGAACAAGGCGTGGCCTTGCCAACGCCTCCTCTAGGGGCGGGATCGGTGAGCCCTCGCGACCAATCAAGGCCGAGGCGAGCTCACCGATGGGCGTGTCCTGGAGGCCGGCGGCTTGATCGCCCGAGGCACAATAAAAGCGCGCGTGCAAGCCTTTTGAAAAAGACGGCAGATGCGTGAAAAAGACGGCAGATGTGTAAAAAGACGGCAGATGTGTGAAAAAGACTGCAGATGCGTGAGAAAGTCGGCAGATGCGTGAGAGAGTTGGCAGTGCACCGAAGCCCAGTCGAGTCCAGTTCCAGTTGAGGAGGAGCGGAGAGTCCAGTGGAGCGGCTGACCAAGGAAGCCCCCCACAGCAGATGAGTGAGGAGTCCACCGCCGCTGAATCCACCGCAGCTGGGTGGGTTTGAGTTTCTAACGGCAGTTCGACCCGCGGCCGCGAAGCAACGCCGCCGGCCGAACGAGAGTGTGGAGAGTCGGCGGCTGCTCCCTCCCGGCCCGATCGTCCTCTGGTCCGAGCTGAACCTTCCCCCCTTTCCAGCCACTCGTGCATGCCTTCATTGCCCATTCGTGTGAGTCTGTCTTTGTTTGTTCTGTCCTGGGTTTTAAGTAAGACTGCCATAGGTAAGCTAGCGTTGCACTGTGTCCTTCTGGTCCGTCCCTCTTTCTGTAATTATTTTCTTATTCTTCCTTCTTCCTTGGTTTCTTTGATTGTGTAAATAGTAGTAATAAATCATTTTCGTATTTCCTACCTTTTGCCTTCTTCTTCTTCACATCCGTTCGTCTTTGAGGTTTCCACATTGAACACCTGTGGCACGATTTGGCCAACGTTCCGGATCGGGTTAGTTTCTGTTAATAGTTCGTGCCGCGGTTGCTAAAACCGCTCGGCAATTAACATCTGTCCGCGGTACGAACGGGGCTGCTCACCTGCCTTTCCGGAGGTAGCTGTGCAGCATCAGGGACCCCGTCGGTCAGTCAAAGACGAGGGGATTAATCCCCCCTCGGTAAGGGGAACAGAGGCTGACGTTGGGTTCCGTAACAATATATATATATATATATATATATATATATATATATATATATATATATATATATATACACACTAGCTTGGCTCGGCTTGCTGCGCTCGCCTCACCAAGCGTCGTTACTGAGGAACGGGCTTATTTTAGCTGAGAATAATGACTGTACCTGAGTTGCTGTGTTGTCATGATTTACACCAATTATAATACAAACAATTATTTTGCACAAATGTATTTGTTGTGATTGTGATATTACATTTTTATAGGCAATTTAGGTTGAAGATTCAGGTTGAATGTTTTTTTTTCAAGAAAGAACCCCTCAGCACATACATAGGGGAGGGGTAGGTGCAGACTGGAAGTTTGGGACGATTACACCTCACCACCACGAAATTCAAAACAACTCATCACCAAGTAATTTAAAACACCTCACCACAACGTAATTCAAAACACCTCACCACCAAGTAATTTAAAACACCTCACAGCCATAAAACACGGAATAAAAACACCTCACAGCCATAAAACACGAAATAAAAACACCTCACAGCCATAAAACACGTAATAAAAACACCTCACAGCCATAAAACACGAAATAAAAACACCTCACAGCCATAAAACACGTAATAAAAACACTTCACAGCCACGAAATTAAAAACACCTCACCACCACGTCATTTAAAAACACCTCACCACCAAGTAATTCAAAACACCTCACCACCACGTAATTCAAAACACCTCATCACCACATAACTAAAAACACCTCACCACCACGTAATTATAAATACCTCACCACCAGGTAATTCAAAACACCTCACCAACATGTGATTTAAAAACAACTCACCACCATGTGATTTAAAAACACCTCACCACCACATAATTCAAAATACCTCACCACCACGTGATTCAAAACCACCACGTGATTCAAAACCACCACAACGTTATTAAAAACACTTCACAACCACGGAAACAAAAGTTTGAGGGAGTCGTTAAGTGACAACACAGACACTGCCCAGATGTGTAGATATACAGATGAATGACTGTACCCGAGTTGCCGTTTTGTCATGGTTTAAACCAATCATAATTCAAGGAATAATTCAAAATATTCAATATGCAAATGTATTTGTAATATACGTGATATCACATTTTATAAACAATTGAAGTTGAAAAAAAAAAATTTCCCCAAAAAATTCCAAAAAAATAAAATAAATAAATACGAAAATTTTTCAAAAAAAATACCCTTAGGACATACCGACGGGAGAGATATGTGCATACCAGAAGTTTGGTACGATTTCACAAAAGTTTGAGAAAGTAGTTCAGTGACAAGACAGGACCTTTTAGACTCACAACACGATATGAGCACTCCAAGGACATACTGTAACTCCAACACTGTACTTGCACTCCAACACCATACTGCTGGCACTCCAATACCACACTATCACTCACAACACTAATACTATCACTCATTAAACCATTCTAACACTTCAACACCATACTGGCACTTACAACACCATACTAGCACTCCAACACCATACTAGCACTCCAACGCCATACTAGCACTCCAACGCCATACCAGCACTCCAACGCCATACTAGCACTCCAACACCATACTAGCACTCCAACGCCATACGAGCACTCCAACGCTATACTAGCACTCCAGCGCCATACTAGCACTCCAATGCCATACTAGCACTCCAACACCATACTAGCACTCCAACGCGATACTCGCACTCCAACGCGATACGAGCAATCCAACGCCATACGAGCACTCCAACGCCATACTAGCACTCCAACGCCATAATAACACTGCAACGCCATACGAGCACTCCAACGCCATACCAGCACTCCAACACCATACTAGCACTCCAACGCGATATGAGCAATCCAACGCCATACTAGCACTCCAACGCCATACTAGCACTCCAACGCCATAATAACACTGCAACACCATACTATCACTCCAATGCCATACCAGCACTCCAACACCATACCAGAACTCCAATGCCATACCAGCACTCCAACGCCATACCAGCACTCCAACGCCATACCAGCACTCCAACGCCATACCAGCACTCCAACGCCATACCAGCACTCCAACGCCATACCAGCACTCCAACGCCATACCAGCACTCCAACGCCATACCAGCACTCCAACGCCATACCAGCACTCCAACGCCATACTAGCACTCCAACACCATACTAGCACTCCAACACCATACTAGAACTCCAACGCCATACCAGCACTCCAACGCCATACTAGCACTCCAACGCCATACTAGCACTCCATCGCCATACTTGCACTCCAACGCCATACTATCACTCCAACGCCATACTAGCACTTCAACGCCATACTAGCACTCCAACGCCATACCGGCACTCCAACGCCATACCGGCACTCCAACGCCATACTATCACTCCAACGCCATACTATCACTCCAACGCCATACTATCACTCCAACGCCATACTATCACTCCAACGCCATACTATCACTCCATCGCCATACTAGCACTCCAATGCCATACTATCACTCCAACGCCATACTATCACTCCAACGCCATACTTTCACTCCATCGCCATACTATCACTCCAACGCCATACTATCACTCCAACGCCATACTAGCACTCCAACGCCATACTGTCACTCCAACGCCATACTGTCACTCCAACGCCATACTAGCACTCCAATGCCATACTAGCACTCCAACGCCATACTATCACTCCAACGCCATACTATCACTCCATCGCCATACTATCACTCCAACGCCATACTATCACTCCAACGCCATACTAGCACTCCAACGCCATACTGTCACTCCAACGCCATACTGTCACTCCAACGCCATACTATCACTCCAACGCCATACTATCACTCCATCGCCATACTAGCACTCCAATGCCATACTAGCACTCCAACGCCATACAAGCACTCCAACACCATACTCGACTCACGAACACTATACTACCATTAACAACTCCATACTAGTACTGATGACATGATAGGCCTGCAGGCTCCAACCTATTAGTCCGACAACACAATATTAGCATTCACATTACTATCGTTGCCATACTAGCCTTCATATGAATATACTCACACTTGCAGGCCACATCACTCTTCTCGCACTCACATCACTCTTCTCGCTCTCACATCACTCTTCTCGCACTCACATCACTCTTCTCGCCCTCACATCACTCTTCTTGCTCTCACATCACTCTTCTCGCCCTCACATCACTTCTCACCCTCACATCACTCTTCTCGCACTCGCACCACTCTTCTCGCACCCACATCACTGTTCGCACTCACATCACTTCTCGCTCTCACATCACTCTTTTCGCACTCACATCACTCTTTTCGCACTCACATCACGCTTTTCGCACTCACATCACTTCTCGCAATCACATCACTCTTCTCGCACTCACATCACTCTTCTTGCCCTCACATCACTCTTCTCGCTCTCACATCACTCTTCTCGCCCTCACATCACTTCTCGCCCTCACATCACTCTTCTCGCACCCGCACCACTCTTCTCGCACTCACATCACTTTTCGCACTCACATCACTCTTCTCGCTCTCACATCACTCTTTTCGCCCTCATATTACTCTACTCTAGATAAAAGTTGCTGAACGACTGAGCACACAGGAGTGAAACGTTGATTTATTTCACCGTGGTAACTTGTCCTCCGTTTAATTGGCAGGAAGTATCAGGTTGCTGAAGCACTCGTCTGTTACACACACCATCCATCATTTACTCGCGGCATTTACATACAAATACCTTTTTATTGCGTGTGTTGGAAAGGCTCCGTTTGTGAGCAAAAAAATTAATAAAATTGGGTGGGGGGGCGGGGGGGGGCATTTCTTAGAATCGCTTTATCGTGCCTGGGCCTTTGTATCCATGTGAAAGGTAATGTTGTGTGTGTGTGTGTGTGTGTGTGTGTGTGTTAGTGTGTGTGTGTGTGTGTATTATATTAAATATATATTTTCCTTAAAAAAACAAATTGATTTCTTCAAAATGCCAATAGAACAAGCATTCTGAGTATTGCGGTTTTTTTTTTTTTTTTTTTTTTTGTATACAAGATCGAGGCTCGTGAAAGAGCTAACATTAATCACACAAAAAGACAAACCGACACACAAAACACAAAAAACAAGGGGAGCGGCAGACAAGATGGGGAGAGAGGGGGAAGGACACAAAAGAGAGGGGGAAGAGGGGGAAGGACACAAACACAACATTTGAGAGCAGGGACATCGGGAGGACTTGGGGGGAGGTGGGAGAGGAATAAAACATATGAACACTGCAAGGACTCTGGGGTGAATTACCGGGGGTAGAAAAGATCAAGGTTTTCGATGGGGGAAGATAAGAGATGGTGGTGAACAGCTGTTTTAAAGACCTGGAGGGAGGAGTGGGATTGAAGGGAGTGGGGGAGTTTGTTCCAGAGGCGGGAGAAAAGGGGAATGAAAGAGTGAAGGTGAGCAGAGAGCCTAGACTTTGGCAGTTTAACCATAAGAGGGTTGCAGGCAGATCTTGTGCGACCTGTAGGAATATTGGGGGGACAGAGCACAGCGAGAGCTGGGGGAGCAAGGCCGGAGAGGAGTTGGTAGAAGACAGAAAGACCACCAACCTGCCTGCGGTGAGTGAGTGAAAGGCCCTCGGTGTTGACTACATCGCAGGAGATTCCAATGATTCTGAAAGCTTTGGCCTCAACAGCGTGAAGCCGAGCAAGGTGTGAGGCAGGAGCACCAGCCCAGAGGGGGGAACAGTATTCCATTGAGCTGCGGATGAAAGCCTTGTATGTGGTGAGGAGCTCAGGTGTGCCAAGGAAGGACTTCGCACGACGGAGGATGCCCAGTCGGCGACTGGCTTTGGAGGCCAGCTTGGAAATGTGGTTTTCCCAAGAAAGATTGTAATAGTCGCTGTTATACTAAAAAAGTCGCTGCAATACATGTCCCCTACCGGCAGTCTGTCGTCCGGAAAACTGTTTGGGAAATTACCAAGGGTTATTTACCCACAGGTTCTGAATCGTTCCCAATCGCTAATTACCTCAGGACGGGCTCACCTGTGATTCGCACTCGGGACTTCGATTTATACACCTTGCAGACAGGTCAGCAGAAGCACGAGAAAATAAGTTGTTGATAAAGAACCTTTCGAGTCGCTAAATATCAGTAATTTATTATATTTTCCGGTTCACGATCAATGATCGATGTGTATATATATGTTGCTCGGCTTCTCTCCGCCCCTCCGGAAAGCGCGCGCTGTGTCGCGCTTTTGACGTTCGCTAGACGAGGCTGAGGGCACGCGGTGCGGCTTGAGGAGAACTCTAGAATAAACAAGAGATATCCATTTAAAAAATATATATTTTCGTTTAATGAACGATATCTGCCAAACCACGTGCCCTATCGCAAATTCCAAAAGGACATTTTAGTAGACTGACATGCTGAACAGATCTGTGAAGTTTCCCCTCGATTGGATCAAAAATGAGGGAGGAGCTTGGTTTTAAAGGTTCATGCGTAAAAACGAAAAAAAGACTCTGAAACCATGTGACGCATGACGTCATGCTCGCTGACTTTTTTGTTCGTCATGGGTATGCGATTCTGCCTGCAAAGTTTGGCCTCGATCTGTTCAGCCGTTGCAGAGAAAAAGGGGTTTTCATGTTTTCACGAAAAACAATATGGCGGCCGAACCACGTGACCTGTGACGTCATAATTACCAACAAAATATTCTACAGACCGAGTCCCTCCTATGGTGAAAATTTGATCTCAATCGGTCCTATTATTGCAGAGAAATTGGTTTTTAAGGGAAATTAAAACTTAAAATGGCACTGAGTTAAGGATCACCAGAATTATCAGAATTCCCAAAGTTCAAAGTGCCATAACTTTGTCAAAAATGATCGAAACGTCGTGAAGTTCGAACTTGATCTGTAACTTATCATGAGGAAACCATGTGCCAAGTTTGAAATCATTAGCATTAAGCGTTTAGAAATAAAGTCCGGAAGACTGTTTTTTGCGTGACGGACGGACTGACAGACTGACAGACTGACAGACGGAGGGACGGAGTGCAAATCTTTAGCCCCCTCCGGTGTACACCGGGAGGGGACTAATAAAAACATCACTGGGCAACGCCATGTGCTTCTAGTTAATGTATAAAATCTTGATTGTTTCCAGTGGTGGAGGTTATGTTTTCACCTCTACCCTGTTTATTACTTGGAAAAAAAGATATATTTTTTTTGCAAGTATGTTGATCACTCCGGTTTGTGTGTTTGTTTGTCCGCTCACTTATACTTGCCTACAGGTTACAGTTTTCAACCGATCTTCACGAAACTTCACCAAATGGTGGAGTTCGTCGTCCGACAAATTCCTATATATTTTTGAGGTCAAAAGGTCAACATAGGCCAAAGGTCAACCACTTTTTTTTGAATTTATAAAATCCTCAAATTTCATCCGATTGACTTGAAATTTGAATAGTATTTACATATCGGCTAACTGAATTCAACCATTAACTATTTTTGAGATCAGAATAGGCCAAAAGGTCAACATAGGCCAAAGGTCAACCACTTTTTTTTGAATTCCTAAAATCCTCAATGTTCATCCAATTGACTTGAAATTTGAAGAGGATTTACACATCAGCAAACTGAATTCAACCTCAAACTATTTTGAGATCAGCGTAGGCCAAAAGGTCAACATAGGCCAAAGGTCAACCACTTTTTTTCAAATTTCTAAAATCCTCAATTTTCATCCTATTCACTTGAAATTTGAATGGGATTTACTTATCAGCTAACTAAATTCAACCAACAACTATTTTTGAGATCAGCATAGGCCAAAAGGTCAACATAGGCCAAAGGTCAACCACTTTTTTTTGAATTTCTAAAATCCTCAATTTTCATCCGAGTGACTTGAAATTTGAATAGTATTTACATATCGGCTAACTGAATTCAACCACTAACTATTTTTGAGATCAGCATAGGCCAAAAGGTCAACATAGGCCAAAGGTCAACCACTTTTTTTGAATTTCTAAAATCCTCAATTTTCATCCAATTGACTTGAAATTTGAAGAGCATTTACACATCAGCAAACTGAATTCAACCACCAACTATTTTGAGATCAGCGTAGGCCAAAAGGTCAACATAGGCCAAAGGTCAACCACTTTTTTTCAAATATCTAAAATCCTCAATTTTCATCCTATTCACTTGAAATTTGAATGGGATTTACTTATCAGCTAACTCAATTCAACCAACAAATATTTTTGAGATCAGCATCGGCCAAAAGGTCAACATAGGCCAAAGGTCAACAACAATTTCAAAGTTCTAAAATCCTCAATTTTCATCCGATTCACTTGGAATTTGAATGAGATTTACATATCAGCAAACTGAATTCAACCACCAACTATTTTTGAGACTAACATAGGTCATAAGGTCAACATAGGCCAAATGTAAACCACTTTTTTCAAATTTCTAAAATCCTCAATTTTCATCCGATTGACTTGAAATTTGAATAGGATTTTCATATCAGCGAACTGAATTCAACCACCAACTATTTTTGAGATCAACATAGGCCAAAACGTCAACATAGGCCAAAGGTCAACTACTTTTTTCGAATTTCTAAAATACTCAATTTTCATCCGATTGACTTGAAATTTGAAAAGGATTGTCATATCAGGTTAATGAAACCAACCACCAATTATTTTTGAGGTCAACATAGGCCAAAAGGTCAACATAGGCCAGATTTATAAAATTGTCAATTTTGAACTGATTAACTTGAACTTTGAAGACGATTTGCATATTAGGTCACTGAATTCAACCACTAATTTATTTTTGAGGTCAAAAGGATGCTCCACTGAGTGCCATTCTCCTTTGTTCTATTTTGCCTAGTGTTGCTCTATGAGGTATTTTTCATCTGTCTGGCTGTTTGTCTGAGCAGGATGTCTCAAAAAGGTGTGGCCGGATTTGGCCGGAATTTGGTTGACAGGTTGGGTGTGCGACACGGACGAAATGATTAGATATTGGTGAAGATCCTGATCCAGATATGAAACATTTTTACGGCGTAGCCCATATGGGAAAGCCGTCTCGAACAGTTTGTCAGTCCGTATGTATGTATGTATGTCCCTCACATATTTATCCTACATATTGGGTGAATTTTATAGTCGACAATTACGCTTCTGAAAGGTAGAATGGAATGCCATTTGGCTTTGCCAGTTATGTTTCTTTCAACACCCTTTAGGAAACGATCATATATTATGCCATATACCTGGTTGGGGCAAATTATCACACTTGGTGATTGGGGGGAACTGCAATTATGACAACAGGGTGCTGATATATGACTGGGGGCGAGGGAGACGAGGGGGAATGCCGCCAGATCATATATAATTAAAACTTTGATTAAGGGCTCTTTAAACATTGAAGCATTTATTATGACTGCCTCAAACCACCCTGAGCCTTGTGTTAGCTTAACAGTTAGGGTGGAGGGCTTGGGATCCTAGGGTTTTGAATCCCGGTCAGCTGTTGAATTAACACCAGGTGTGGTTGACTCAGCCTGTCATCCTTCCGAGGTCGGCAAAATGAGTACCAACTCACAGGGTCCTCGCTCAAGGAGGTTGGTGGCAGGATTTGCACTCCGGCCGCCGTAAAACACCTCAATCCATAACACACACAGTGGTGCGTGTCGGGATGGCACTGTGGTCACTTTGATAGTGTTGAGGTCCGTCGCTAACTGACCAACATATAGAATAAACCAGTGTCTCGATGCAGTCTCTTCACTTCCATGGTGACAGACAGCTTAGAGACTTAGAGTACTTCAAAATAATTTAATACTTATATTGTTTGCTAACTGGAATCCATACCCTGGTCATACTATCCTCTTCAACTAAAGTATTAAACAAGCCTGGCTACACCGCTGTTAGACTTTCGGTCTTGTTTTTATGTGATTCTTCACCATTGAGAGATGGGGCCAAAACTATATACAGCATGATATCTCAAAAACCTATGGACGTGTTATGACAAAACTAGGTGGTTGAGTTGGGTGGCTGACAAGAACAAGCCGATTAGATTTTGGTTCAGGTCCGAATCCAGATCTGGCCTATCAGTGGATACAAAACATAACTTGTTCAGCCTGGCAGAGGTATGCACTCTTGTCTTAAAACCAAAGTGCCATTCTAGCCTTAAACATATATGCAGCATTTCGGTAATTAAATCAGGATCCTCACCTTCAATTGGACCATGATGCCCTCCTGAATTCTCTGTGTCGATTGGTCCAGGCATGAGGGCTCAGCATCCAGGTCTTATTAACCAAAATGCGAAGCGAAAAACGTGGTTAAGCAATTGGGTCACATTGTCTGTCAGTCTGCCTGTCTGCAGACATCACCTGATGATCTTTTTATGTTGAAGGCTCCAGTCACGGACTATATAGCATCGAGGCCAGGCCTTAAATAAAAGAACTGCATAGATAGAAAAGTGAAGAAAGAGAAAAAAGTCAAAGAGTTTGTAAAGAAGTAAAAAAAAATCTGCTTGTTGTAAAAGGGAAGGTCATAAGTATTTGGAAAGACATGATAAGGTAAAGAGTTCCCGAGTTTGGAAGTGAAGGGGAAGAAATCGTAGGAACTACTTCATTTCAATTGAATGTTATATTTTGAACACGAATTGGAATAGGAATTGGAAAACGAACCTGAAGCTGGCTCTGAATTCGGCCCGATCACCCACGCGCATAGAGTGAGATCATTATTTTACTCAGACTGCCCGTCTGGCAGTCAAATAAAACTGAAATTCATTCCAAACAAGAAACTTACTGTTTTTAAGGATATCGTAAAGGACACAAACAACAGGCACGAATAGTTAATTTGACGTGTTAAATACGGTGGTGTAGATTGTAGAAGACGATGTATCAACAGCAGTAAACTTCTGGAATTTTCTTTTTTTTACAACCTTTAAAATCATTATTTTATTCCAATTTAATTATATACTTGAACACTATAAAACACAAATCGTCTTGTTTGCATTTACAAAAACCTCCATCCAGTTTTAGCTGTACCTAAATAAAATTTTACGCCATCTTGATCAATCAAATTTACCCCCGAGGTCTCAGGGTTGGGGAATATCAAAAGTCAGACAAAATATTGGCTCGTAGTAAATATAGATTAGGTCGGAAATGCAAGGCAAAAGTTAAAAAGATGCTTCCCATGTCCTTTTTCTCAAGATCTGTGTGGGTTAAAGTGTTCTATGAACTCTCTATTTGGATTGAGTATTCGATTTATTTATCTTACTCTGATGTAAGGCTCTTTGGAAGTTGGGCAGGGAAAAATATATTTGTATAGATCAGTGTACTTTTACTTGAATTACGAGGACATAAGGAGACGGTAGACAAACGCATATGGCACATGGCATTTCAACGTGGGTTTCCACATCGTGGGCCAGGGTTCAGCTGGAAACACGAATTGGCGATGCAATTGATTGAGACGGGAATGCAATCGATGGAATCGAAATATGGTGGCCAATATTCCATGTCGGAATTTTGAAGAGAACATTTTGATTTCCCAGTGAAGCAGAACATGTGCAAATGTGCACTGAAAATGTGCAAATGTGCTCAAAAATGAAGCAATTTGATCGATCTGCGGACTGAGCGAGTCCTCAATCACTGGAACTGATGACGCACGAACAGCACTGTGACATGTTCATCACAAATAGCACTTCTTCAAAAATAATAAGTTATTTTTTTTGTCCGATTTATCAAGGTCACAATTTCTCAGCACAGCCACCATCAAAAGCGCGAAGTGTTATTATTTAATTTGATTTTTAAATAGCCATTAATATATTTTCATAGCTCAAGGTGTTGTGCAGTCGAGATCGCACGAAGGTTTATGACAGTGACATCGTGCTTGCTCCGTGACTGTGACGTTGCACACCCACGATTGTGTAGCCCCACAGCCGTTGTCCAAAATACACAATCACCACGTTGTGTAATGTTTGCATTGAGTCCTTCTGACATTGTAATTGCTGTATTGTTCAATTTCCCATCTTCCTTATGCTTTTTGAAAATTTCGAATTATTCTCACTAAGATTTCAACATCACTTCAATGCATATTATCAAGTTGTTTGAACTTTAATATTGGAGCTTTTTATATTTTATGCAAGAGAAAGATTATTTGTAATACTGGCTGCCACCAGGTGGTGCCATACGATACACATATACATAGAGAGAATTGGGGTCTTCCCCCCACCTTGAACTCCCTCTCCCAGAAATGCTACCGACACAGACACCATACTTGGGGTATCCTTAAGCAACATGCAAAATTTGGTAGGATTTGTTTCAGTCGATTTTTTTAGTTTTTGAAGCATATATAAATATACAAATTCACTTTTTAGAGTATAGATGAAATCTATTGTGGTTGCACTCTGAAAGCAGCAATACACTCAACCAAATAAAGAAGTAGTGATTAGACTGAGCTCTTAATTTAAAATGTATACAGCTATAGTAATTTAAATGTAAATATGGCAAGAGTTATAAATCAAGAGGCAGAAGAGGTGCGTGTTTGTATTGCCTAGTAACCATTTCCAGTGTAAGCTCCATTGTCTTGGGTCAAGTGACGAGGCTGCACCGGCCGGCTTTTATTTTCAGATATTTTCATTTAGGAAAAATTTCCGACTGTTTTGTCTTTTTTTTTTTCCTGGGGTTTGAGTTGTATCAGTATGCAAAGTTAGTTTTCTAGCCAATCTTGAAGGTACGAAACATTTCAATCAATGAGTAAGTCAGTCATTGAGTGATTGAGTCAGCGGTTAGAAAGAGGTTTTTATATTAGACAATGAGACACAATCTCATCTCTCACCTATAATTAGTGAGAATAAACAAGAAGTTATCACTTAATCAATTGCCCCAGGTGGCTAGGATTTCTAAAAGTAACCCGCATGGTCTTCCAGCCAAAGGCAGCTGCATGAAGAAACCAAGAAAAGCTACACAATACAAGACCTTTGCTGTTTCAAACCATACCCGGGTTTCTCTATAGCTGCAGACATTCAACAGGAGTACATACATGAGAATCCCAACGCTACACGCCCCATCAGCTGCTGGACCAGTTCCATCACTTTTTGGCAATTCGCCAGTGACAGCATAGACAGAAATGCGCACCACCGAAGATCCCAATCATGTACCACTATTGCCATTGCTTGCGTGTGTGTGTGTGTGTGTGTGTGTGTGTGTGTGTGTGATTGTGAGTGTATGTGTGTGTGTGTGTTGTGTGAAGCATGAAGACCTCTTTTGAAGTTCATTTTTCCCCGCTTTTTATTAGTGCATAATTGGAGTTGAAGAATAACGATTTAAAGGCAAAGCAACTTTTAATTTTACAAAACAGACAATCCAAAAAGCAACTTTTAATTTTACAAAACAGACAATCCAAGACAACAGAGTCAACCAAGCAAAGCAATGCCAACAGTCTTGTGTTACAATTCCTGCCTGTCACCTTGGTAACGGTTTCCTCATTAATTTTCTGTTGGTCTGACCGCTCCTGGCTGTTGCACAAGCTGATGAAATGTAATTGTGACACCAAAATCACCACACCATTGGTTTCGATTTACCGTTACATTAAGTAGATTTATTCACATAACGTTGAAGCAAGATAAACTTACTGGTAGATCAGATAATAAGAACCTTAATACCTTATGTGGAATTTTTGATTTTCATGTACCAGACTCTTGACAGAGCATCGGTGCTGCTGAAAAAGTGTCTTGACAAGGGTTATACTGCGTGGTTTGCCATTGCCTTCCCAGCAGTAGTGAGGGCAGGAATTTGGAATTTTTTAGGGTTGTGGCGATAGCTCACCACGAAGGACACCGTGGGATCTTTAACTCCACCAACGAATGCTCGCAAATGGGACGCCCAGTTTAATGTTCATCTTAGCGACAATACACACATTGATGAATCACCATACCTGTAAAATACTGCGATGACAATTTATAGCTGGATTGGGATTTGAACCCAGGCTAGACAGCTTAGAGGTGTGTGTGCATACCACTAGGTCACCTTTCCAGCCTTCATGTGGAAAAGCCCAATACAATTTACAAAAAAATATATGATTGTTCCACATAGTACGTACATCAGAGATCCACCAACAATTGCATTAGTGTTAATGACGCGGCCCGGGCTGTGCTTGTTACCAAAGGTGGACAATCAACCTGACACAAATTGGACCAGATATCTGCAGTCACAAAGCGACCACCAAGGCTACGCCTTCCCCAGTGCCTGCAATCCAATGATGGCCATGTTCTTTCCAGACCGCCATTTGACTTTCAACATTGAGGGATAGAGTATAAATTAAGAAATTGTGTCTCCATCTACAATATATCCATAACACTCAACATCATGAAAATCTGGTGGAAAATTATTCAAGTTATGATGATAAAAAAAGTGTTTTTAGTTAACTAGGTCACAATCCAAAAAAGTAGGTCCAGGACACCAAACAAATATCAGGTGCACAACTTCAGTGCAGGTACACTATTATGATGCAAGGACATCCTGGAATACCAAGTGGTCTTTGAGACTCCACATTGGCAAAACTGAGTGATGACAAAAAAAACACTTAATTTTTTTCAGACCACCATTTGACCTTGTCCTTTAACATGGAGGGGTATGATGTACGTGAGTTGTAAGTGCACCTTACTCTCGGTGTAGGCTATCGAAAGAGCAATTTTTAGCCGCGTCGCAGACGCTGCTCATAGAGTGCCCTCTGCTGTTGTTGTTGTTGTTCTTCTTGTTCTTCTTGTTCTTGCAGAGAAGACAAAACCTCAAAGCTCCACCCATTCTGGGAACCATAGCTCCACCCATTCTGGGAGAGCCTTCATATAAACAAATATCCACCATTTTATTAACTCGCATAGCTTTGAGGCCTGTTTTGTAGGCCCGTGGTGTCTTCCTCTCTTACACAGTTTTATTTCAAATCAAATTCGATATATCATTTCATTTTTCACAGTCGCTAACATAGTTTTAGACTCGGTTGAAAAAAAACGGGAAGAAAATCCGATGAAAGTTGCCCTTTATAGAACGAAATGAATTCTCAAAGGCCTGTAACTTCAAGTCCATTGAGATGTATTTTTTTTAAATCGCGGCATGGTCAGTCATTCACCGCCCAAAATAAGAGACGGGAAAATGCCGAGATATATATATTTTGTTTAAATCGCGGCATGGTCAGTCATACACCGCCCGAAATAACAGACGGGAAAATGACGAGATATATTAAAAATTCGTCCATTTGATGACAATCGTCACGATGAAATATTTAATTTATACGTTGTCACAATAATGTGGAGAGAGGAGCATAGCTTCGTTCACGTGTCGCCACACACGGGAAATTGCCGAGATATATTTTTTTTAAATCGCGGCATGGTCAGTCATACACCGCCCGAAATAACAGATGGGAAAATGCCGAGATATATTAAAAATTCGTCGCCACACACGGGAAATTGCCGAGATATATTTTCACTTTGCACAAAAATAACATCAAGTAATCGAATCAATAGGAATGTCCTGTGCCTATAACATCGACGTTATAGGCACAGCTGCATCTAGGCATTGTGTAACATCGACGCGGCTTTTGTTTTAATTAAAACTTTTTGTACTTGTTTTCTGATCGGATAGATCTTAGTTGAGTTATGGTGAAAAATGTAACTAAAAGTTGTTTATAATTAGTGCATGATCTCAGAAATTAGGTCAAGGTCAAAGTAAATTATGCCACCCAACATACGTTTATTCCCATTATTGATGCAAAATTTCATTCTGAAAGTCCTAGCTTGCTCCGAGATACAGCTAGGACATTGGCAGAAAAAAAATGAGAAAAAACCCCTAAATGGTGGCTTAGTATAAGAGATCAAAGAAACTCTGAGGTTCTATTAAAAACTGTGGGCACTAATTGTAGAAACAAACCGTAAAATAGGTATAAACCTCCCCCTATCCTCTCGGCCCTGAGGGGAGGCTTATTAAATGGTAGTGAATTAGTAAAGCTAAAAGTTTCCTTTCCTTGCTAGTCTCAAAACTTTTGGTTGTATTATTAGTGCATATTCTATCGAAAAGAGGAGCTTAAGGATTTCAAACCTGACAAACATCGAGTATCTTTGCATAGTACGAGTCCTCATGCTCTTAAAGCGATTCATTAATTATTACTCGCGTGGTTGAATATCCAAAACCTGATGGTGTGGTGACCCAGAAAAGTAGTTTTCAGGGGAGAATGAGTTTAATTGTTGAGTTGACATATTGTATATTGATGGAGAGACTTGGTGGCGATTTGAGGAGATAGAGATTCAGGCCAAATGGTACAGAGAGGTATCAATGCAGATGGAAAACTATGTCCGCCTGTGAACAAAAACAAACATCTTCTGGTGAATAATCTGACAAGGATGATGGAGAACGAGATTGACTATACTCTGTACGACCAGTGCCTCCCTTTTCATTATTATGCTTAAATAAGGCAATTCTCTGTATGTGTGTATGTATGTAGGTCTGGTCATTACAGAATCGACAAGGACGACATTTGGAAGAATTACTATTAAAACTCGAGTATCAAGATCTGAATCTTCACCAAAATTGAATCAACTCGTCCTTGCATAGGGTGCAAAGGTCAGAAAGGAGGCGGTATAAGACAAAGCACCAACCTGTCTGTGATGTATGTGAAAGTGACCCACAGACTCAATTTCATCGCAGGTGATTCCAATGATAATAAAGGCCTTGGTTTTTAGAGGGTCAAGCTCAGCAAGGTGTGAGGCAGGGGAGACGGCCCAAAGCATTCCATGAAGCTGCGGATGAAGGCCTTGTATGTAGATAGTTCAGGTTTGCCAAAGAAGGACTTTGTACAGCGAATGATGGTGGGTTTATAAGCTGCCTTTGGAGGCCAACTTGTAAATGTGGTTTGCCAAAGAAAGATACTGGCTGATAGTGAGACCCAGTAGTTTGAATGACTGAACGTCCTCAAGAGGTTCACGCTGTTGAAACCAAAGCTTTCAGAATCATTGGAATCTCCCGCGATGAAGCTAACTCCAAGGGCCTTTCACTCACTCACCGCAGGCATGTTTGTGGTCTTTCTGTCTTCTATCGACTCCTCTCCTGCCTAGCTCCCCCATGTCTGTCTGTGCTCTGTCCCCCAAATATTCCTACAGGACGCACAAGATCTGCCTGCAACCCTCTTATGGTTAAACTGCCAAAATCAAGACTCTATTCACCTTCGCTCTTTCATTCCTCTTTTCTCCCACCTCTGGAACAAACTCCCTCACTCTCTTTAATCCCACTCCTCCCTCCAGGTCTTTAAAACAGCTGTTTACTACCATCTCTTGTCTCCCCCCATCCAAAACCTTGATCTTTTCTACCCCCATTAATTCACCCCAGATCCACTTTTTTGAAATACCGACTTTTTTCCTGGAAGTCCTAGCAGTGTACATGTGTTTTATACCTCTTCCACCCCCCTCCCCCCACCCCTTCCCACGCCTCCTCCCCCCAAGCCCTCTCCCTCCCACAGATCTCCCGATGTCCCTGCTCTCAAATGTTGTACTTCTGTGCTTCCTTCTCTCTCCCCATATTGTCTCCCGCTCCCTTTATCATATGTTTTATGTGTCAGTTTGTCTTTTTGTGATCAATGTTAGCTCTTACACGAGCCTCGATCTTGTATCGAAAAAAAAGGGGGAAAAAAAAGAAGATGTTCTAAGGTGTCTAAGGGGTGTAAAGTGTCAAAGGGGTCTAAAGGAGTGTAAAGGGTCAAAGGGATCTAAGGGGGGTGTAAGGGTTAAAGGGTTGTAAATGGTCAAAGGGGTCTATAGGAGTGTAAAGGGTCAAAGGGATCTAAGGGGTTGTAAAGGGTCTAAGCTAAGGGGTGTAAAGGGTCAAAGGGGTGTAAAGGGTCTGGGGGGGTCGAAGGGGTGGAAAGGGTCGAAGGGGTGGAAAGGGTCTAAAAGGATCTAAGGAGTGTAAAGGGTCTAAAGTGTGTAAAGGAGTGAAAGTGTAGTAAAGAATATGCTGTTCACCACCATCTTTCAGGTATATCGTGGTTAAAAATCTGACGGTAGAAAGTTTCGTTGTGATTAACCTTGGGAGCTCAAAGCAGTGTGATCCCAAACAAAGAGCAAAACAACAACTCACCTTGTGAGGATGTGGTTATCATTTGAGGTTCACCCATTGTCAAGGTTTGTCGTTGGCGTTACGTGGGTCATTTTTTCTACAATCCATTTAATCACCCTTGAGGCTGATGTTGTTATATGAGCAGTAAAATTACGTTTAAAACTGATGTATAGGTTGTGTTTTTACCAATTTCGGTTTTTGAATAAATAGCGCATTTGAGAGGTCACGTGACTCCTTCTTTGCCAAACTTACCGATCATGATAACTTCTTAATTAAGAGTTGTTTCTCACATATGATAACATATTTGATGATTGGAGCTCACCATCTCACTAATTATATCAATATCCGTGTTGAAATCTGATAAAAATTCGGCTTTTATAAAGATTTGTATATGTGGATCGACCCTCGGAGATCATGGCGACAGGTGGTGGCTCGGATGGTTTAAAGTTATGAATTGTGAGAAAATAACTGTTTTAAAACCCCTATTTATGTTCAGGGTGGTAAAAGTTGTTATCCTAATAAAGTTTCTTGCAGATTAACCTTGGCAGCTCAGAGGAGTAGGTTCACAAAGAAACAAACAGACATTTCGCATATATATATATATATATATATATATATATATATATATATATATATATATATATATATATATAAATAAATATATATGTATATACTGTATATATATATATATATATATATATATATATATATATATATATATATATATATATATATATCATTTAATTTAATAAGCAGTATCTATAATATTATATTCTCCATAGGTGATTCTGTCTGTCTGTCTGTCGGACGTCTGTCCGGGGGTGTGGCTTCCTCCATTGAGAGAGTAGCTGCACCCATTCTGGAAGAGGCTTCAAAAACAAATATCCACCATTTTATTTACTTGCATAGCTTTGAGGCCTGTTTTGTTAGGCCCGTAGTGTCTTGCTCTCTCACACAGTTTTATTTCAACTCTAATTCGATATCTCATTTCATTTTTCACAGTCGCTAACATGGTTTTAGACTCTGTTGAAAAAAAAAAAAACGGGAATAAATTCCGATGAAAGTTTCCGTTTATAGAACTAAATGCATTTTCAAAGGCCTATTACATAAAGGCCATTGACACTCTCACGCCTTTATCTCCACTATAACTCACCATCTGATTTCATTTGTATCGATGGTTTTAGCCTCGGTGTCAGCAATAATTGAGAACATTCATGCACAAACGGGAAATTGCCGAGATATATTAAAAAAAATAATAAAAAAATATCACGGCACGTTCTGTCATACACCGCCTAAAATAACAGACGGGAAAATGGTGAGATATATTAAAAATTCGCTTTTTCTTTTCCGTTAAGATATATTACTTTTCCGTTTGATGACAGTCGTCACAAAAACGTCAACAATGATGCCGACATTTATATTTCTTCGTTCTAATTTCATCCATCATTATTATCCATAAGTAAAGGTATTCCTGTTTAAACCTCCATTCACTCCATCGATCTTTTCTTTTTTTTTCACACCAGTTTTCAACATCGTGTTCACATCCAGAATGAATAAACAAACTCCATTTCAGGTGTGCATGGATGTGTAATTCACATATGTAAAATGAATAAACAGACGGGAAATTGCTGAGAGATATTTTTCTGTTCTTATTTCGATATTTTTTCGTTCTTATTTTATAATCTATGTGCACGTACTCTTCAAAGAAGTTTATTTGAAATCTTTAATTTTAAAAATGTCATTTTGTATTCTGTAACGAAAAGAGTAACATTGGTTTTCTCGGGAGAGATAGGTGTTATGTGATGTTCTTATACACCGCCCAAAATACACGTACGTGTGTGTGTGTGTGTGTGTTTGTGTGTGTGTGTGTGTGTGCGTGTGTGATGTAGGAGGGGTGGGGGTGGGGAGGGAGAGGATTTGAGCTCTTGAAGTCACATTTTACATGAGATGTAATGACACATTTTAAATTGTATTTCCCATGTGCACGCACATGCATTCACATGATATCAGAAGTAAATACAGACTTGGCATTTACATGGAATATTTTTTTTGTGGGGGTGAACTTACTTTTCAAGATGTCTTGGAACCAAAAGTTCATTGGAATTATGTTGAAATTATTCTAGATTTTGTTAATGTGACCTTCAAAAGAAACAAAAACCACATTTGACATTTCGAAACAAATAAATTGATCCTTGAAAGTGATGTAAACTGATATCGAACTCAATTCATGGACAGTACTGTGTTAAACTTCTGTACGTTTTCCAGAAGTATCTCTTTATTTTGCACATTAGCCAAAAAATTTTTAAAACAAAAACAAAAGTTAAATTACGACTGGGATTACCGACAGTAAAATTACAGTTCAGTACTTCGTGTAACCCCCACGAGCATTCAGGAGAGCACAAACACGTTGAGGCATGCTGTTCACGAGATTTGCCAAGGTTTGGACAGGAATCGCTTGCCATGCAGTGACAATAGCCTGCTGCAATTCACGCACAGAGGTCGGCTGCTGGTCCAAGTGGTCGATTTGACGCGTTAATTCTGCCCACAAGTTCTCTATCGGATTCATATCCGGGGACATAGCAGGCCACTCCATATGCTCTACACCACGGTCAGCAAGAAAGTGTTGGATCATGCGAACACGATGAGGCCGTGCATTGTCATCTTGGAAGACAAAGTTTCCTCGAAAGGCTGCACGAGCAAATGGAAGCAATGTTTCTTCCAGAATGGCCCTGTACTTGAACTGGTTCAGGTTTCCATTCAGAACAACCAGGTCAGTTTTGCCCCCTGCATGAAAAGCAGCCCAAACTGTCACCCCACCACCTCCAGCTTGGACTCTTGGCACTATACAATCTTCGTTGTAGGCTTCATGCACTTGTCTGCGCACTCGGACGCGGCATCTTGACGATAGACCAGAAATCTAGACTCGTCACTGAAGATCACATGATTCCAGTGTCCTGGCTGCCATTGACGGTGCTCTCTGGCCCACTGCAATCGGCGCTGGCGGTGTTGTCTGGTCAGACGTGGCTTTCTCAGGGGACGCCTGGCACGATAGCCTGCTTGAACCAGTCGTTGGTTGACTAGCCTTCTGGATACAAGCACATTTGTCAGTTGCTGCCACTCAGCCCTAAGCCGATTAGCTGAATTGGTACGGCCATTGCGGACTAACCGGTGCAGCTGGCGATCATCCCTCCTTGTGGTTCTGCGGGGACGTCCTGGCCTCGGTATTGGAGTAGGGACACCCCTCTGAGCATTTCGTTTCAGGATCTTTGACACCTGACCTTGAGTGATGCCATACTGCCGAGCAATAGCATGCTCTTTCATGCCGTAATTTCGTAAAGCCACCACTCCATGACAAACAGCATTGTCAAGTTGACGGACCATCTCCAGAGGAAGCGGCAATAACTTTTGGAGACGTGCAGCAGTTGTTTTCCACTAATACAGAACGCAACAACCCTTGTATACACGACTGTGAAGCCAATCGTCAAATGCACCTGTCCATACATTTTGCCACGCCACCTGTGATATAATCCTGTTGTTGACTTCTTGCTGCGACAGACAATCAGTGACATGGTTCTTTTAACAAATAAATCACCAAAGTGTAAAAGAAACTCACCGGATTGATATACTGAGTTCAGAAATTAAACCCAAGTCAAGAAAAAAAAAAAATCCATATTAATGCCAAGTCTGTATATTGTGTAGATTACATTATTTGTGCATCTGATAAATTGCCAGTAACCATTTTGTAAAACTGAAAGTGCAGCAACTAAATGAAGATGTCAAAATGTCACACACGTCCATGCCCGTGGGATTGCCACGGGTGCCCCCACGAGTATATATATATATTATTTTTATAAGACACATGAAAGCCCACTTGGAGTTTGCAAAAAATCACCTAAAGGACTCTCAGACTGTGAGAAACAAGATTCTGTGGGCTTTCATGTGTGTTTCACTGAGGAGAGGCTTCCGTCTGGCCACTCTGCCATAAAGCCCAGATCGGTGGATTGTTGCAGTGATGGTTGTCCTTTTGGAAGTTTCTCCCATCTCCACACAGAATCTCTGGAGCTCAGCCAGAGTGACCATCGGGTTCTTGGTCACCTCTCTTACCAAGGCCCTTCTCCCCCGATTGCTCAGCTTGGCTGGGCGGCCAGCTCTAGGAAGAGTCCTGGTTGTTCCAAACTTCTTCCATTTAAGAATTATGGAGGCCACTGTGCTCTTGGGAACCTTCAATGCAGCAGAAATTTTTTTGTAGGCTTCCCTAGATCTGTGCCTTGACACAATCCTGTTTCTGAGCTCTGCAGGCAGTTCCTTCGACCTCATGGCTTGGTTTTTGCTCTGATATGCATTGTCAGCTGTGAGACCTTATATAGACAGGTGTGTGCCTTTCCAAATCATGTCCAATCAATTGAATTTACCACAGGTGGACTCCAATCAAGGTGCAGAAACATCTCAAAGATGATCAAGAGAAATGGGAGGCACCTGAGCTAAATTTCAGGTGTCATAGCAAAGGGTCTGAATACTTATGTAAATGTGATATTTCAGTTTTTTATTTTTACTAAATTTGCAAAACTTTCTAAAATCCTGTTTTCTCTTTGTCATTATGGGGTATTGAGTGTAGATTGATGAGGGAAAAAATGAATTTAAACGATTTCAGCATAAGGCTGCAACATAACAAAATGTGAAAAAAGTGAAGGGGTCTGAATACTTTCTGAATGCACTGTATATATATATATATATATATATATATATATATATATATATATATTATATATATATATATACATACATACATATATTAGCTTGGCTCGACTCGCTGCGCTCGCCTCACCAAGCGTCGTTACTGAGAAACGGGCTTATTTTAGCTGAGGATAATGACTGTACCTGAGTTGCTGTGTTGTCATGATTTTCACCAATCATAATATAAACATTTACTTTGCACAAATGTATTTGTTGTGTTTGTGATATTACATTTTTATAGCCAATTTAGGTTGAAGATTTAGGTTGAATGTTTTTTTTTCAAGAAAGAACCCCTCAGCACACACATAGGGGAGGGGTTGGTGCAGACTGGAAGTTTGGGATGATTACACCTCACCACCACGTAATTCAAAACACCTCTCCGCCATGTGATTTAAAAACACCTCACCACCATGTGATTTAAAAACACCTCACTACCACATAATTCAAAATACCTCACCACCACGTGATTCAAAACCACCACAACGTTATTAAAAACACTTCACAACCACGGAAACAAAAGTTTGAGGGAGTCGTTAAGTGACAACACAGACACTGCCCAGATGTGTAGATATAGATAAATGACTGTACCCGAGTTGCCGTTTAAACCAATCATAATTCAAACAATTATTTTGCACAAATGTTTTTGTAATATACGTGATATCACATTTTATAAACCATTGAAGTTGAAAAAAAAAAATTCCCAAAAAAATTCCAAAGAAAAAAAAAATTGGAAGATTTTTCAAAAATAAATACCCTTAGGACATACCGACGGGAGAGATATGTGCATACCAGAAGTTTGGTACGATTTCACAAAAGTTTGAGAAAGTAGTTCAGTGACAAGACAATACAACACAAGACAACACAACACAACACAGGACAACACAAGACAACACAACACAACACAGGACAACACAGGACAGGACAGACGCTGCACAGATATATATATATATATATCGTAATACTTCTCAAAACAATATAAAAAATATATAAAAGTACATGGAAGAAGCACAAAAAACAACCACAACTATCGTGATTGCAGCAACAACATTTATTCACGAAGTCAAGTTCCCAGAGGGTTAGGGTATTTACTTGTAAATGAAATTTTCAGGCTCGCATGAGGAGTACAATGTCAAGGTATTGAATTACCTGCAGAATCCCTTTTTGAGTGGTTATCTTCACCTCCCTAAAAACAATTGTCATCCCCAAGGATGAAAACAAGGACCAATTTGAAAACCAATTTGACCAAGGATGAAAACAGATTACTTTGTCCAATTAGAGAACCATTTCATTTGCAATTTATTGCAAGGCGATTCTTCTTCTCCATCGAAGGCAATAGTAATGTGGGATGAAACTTGACTTACCGAGAGGTCAATGTACGCAGATCTACTTCCTCCTCCAAGAATACGCTTGATGCGCCTGGAGTTGGATGGGGACTTCATTTAGGTCTGTCTCTGTTGTCGAAGAGCAAAGTTGCAGCGTCCGTGGAGCGGCTTCGTGGACATTAAGCAAGCATTTGCGCCCTACGTGGGATTTGAATCCGAAGTGAGAGTATCCTGACCCAAGTGCTCAAACCACACCAACAAGTTGACCTGTTTGATTCTCTGAAGTCTAAAGCCTTCTCGTTTGGTGTGTGGCCATTTTTACCTTTTTCATCAATCATGCCAAGGTTTGCCTATGTCGGGCCATCTTGTTCAGGATCGTCGACAGGGAGGCCGCATTGAGTTGATCTGTTCGGTCGCATTTCCATGTATTTTCACAAACTGGCAAATTGACTCGTGAGGTCCAACAGAAGGCACAGAGAATCAGTGTTGATGTGATAGTCATGCCATAATGATAGTTCCATGGCCAAGGCATATGTTTCAACATAAGGAACACGAAAGTGCTTCCATTTCGAATGTGGTGCTCGTCTCCGCGTAGCTGTTTGAGTGCTATGGCACCTGCCATGTTGTGCACAGAAAACAATTTCTGTTTGAAATGCTTTCAAATTCCTCCCTCCCATTCCTATCAACCAGAATATGTAGCCGAGAGAACGTGTTAGATCCCCAGCCAACGACACAACATTGATCACTTTGATGTGGAAGGAGGTGTTTCGAGTGGTAGAACTAGGCCCAATAATTCCTGGTTCTGTCATAGGATTTTCCATGATTAATTATCTGATTATTGCCTTTTCTAATATTTTAACTTCCGGTCAAACAATCAGACTTTTAATGGGATAATTGCACAGTTGATATGTAATACAAAAGGTATTGGAACTCCAAACTCCAATTTTGAATTTAACCCTCCCAACCTTGACAATGAACCCTGGACACTGGAATGGGCTTTGGTGCAAAACCAGGATGAGAGTCTTTGTGTCTACCAACATTGCCACAGGTGACAAGGCTCTGACGGTTTGGAACTGATTTCAGGACAACGTGGTTTGTCAACATGATCATGATCAATGGACCAACAATGGATCAGCCCAGAGCTTATCAGAACGGCTTGGAACGATGCTCGAGGTCCAGACTCAACAGAACTGAACCTGCCTTGCTCTGAAGGATGAATGGTGGAATATTACACCTGATATCATATCTATATCAGGTGAAATGCTCCTTTAAGCCTTGGAGGTCGGTGGTTTGAACATCAGCAGACCACCTTCTTAAAAAGTACGTGCTGCATTCTTGCTTGACATTCATCATTTAAAAGGATAGATCACTGACAAACAACAATATGTTGGCAACCATAGCGCAACATTGATGGACTTGATGACCTCCTTCTGTATATTGAAGTTGCATTTAAGGGAACAAATCAAATATTATTATTATTATTATTATTATTATTATTATTACCGCATGCAAACAAAGCGAAAAGCGGAGTTAAGCAATAGGGTCACTTTGTCTGTCTGTCTGTTTACAAATGTGAGTTTATAATTGAGGAACAACTTAATTGCAATTGAATATCCATTTTTGTGTGAATTTCTAAAATATTCATATTTTGAATACGAATCGGAAAAATAATCTGAAAACGAACCTGCAGTTTAGCAGTATTTTGGCTCTGAATCTGACCAATTAAACGGAATCTTGTCCTGATCCGCATGCGGAGAGAGGAGATTTTTTTCACAAGACTGCGTGGGGTAAAGCATTCCATTAACTCTCCACTTATTAGTCCTACAGGTTTCACCGGAGGGGACTCTAGGTTTGCTCGGCTCCATCCATCTGTCTGTCCGTCCCCCATGTGGTTTTCCATAGTTCCTGCCATTACCATTTACCATATTCAACTGAATCTTGGTACACAACTTTATTACTCCTGCCAGGGAGTAATGCATTCGATCGTGTCCGTCCGTGTGTGTGTTCGGTGTTTGTGAACAAGATATCTGGAAAAGTTCTGAACGGATTTGGATGAAAGTTGGTGGGATGATTGCCCTTGGGATAAGGAAGAATTGATTAGGTTTTGGTGAAGCTCAAGATATTATTCCGGATCCAGGAATTTTTTGAAGGATTTTTTTTACCATTGGAAGATAAGGCTCAGCAGCGGCCACCCACGGCGGGAGTGTGCGCTCTACTGAGTGGCGTTCTAGTTATCATAAGTTACAGAAAAGCTTTTGAGTTTTGGAGCGTTTCTCCAATTTTTCAGTCATGCCCTTTTTGAACTGAGAAAATATCACATATCCATGGCTCAGTTTTCAGTTGCCCCGAACTCCACCCCACTGCTTTACATCCATTGGCTGGACAGGTGGCCTGACTCCACCTCCATTAAAACCACGCGCTGTGGCGGACACGTAAGCACTGGCGTGGTGACATCACCCCGCACACCAAGTGGGGGTGGGCCACGCCCGAGAGAGAGGCGTGGCCTCAGGATATACATGGGGCTCGCAGCCCGGAGAGACCAGTGCTGCAGTTTGAGTTCTTTTAATAAAGACTCTTTTGTTATGAACCGCGTTGTCCGCTTGCTCTTTTCGTAAGGCTTAGCGCGTGCAGCACCGCGCTTCATTTGGTGACCTCGACGTTGGATCAGCCGTAGCGATCCATCCGAACACGACGCCATTGCGATGGCAAACAATGCGGGGTCGGTCAAGCTTCCCGAATTTTGGGAGGCCCAGGCCGAAGTTTGGTTCGTCCAAGCTGAAGCCCAGTTTCAGCTTCGGCGCATCACCAGCGACGACATGCGCTACTGCCACGTCGTCGCTTCCCTCGGGCCCGGCACGGCCGCTCGAGTTGTGTCCGTCCTTCGCCACCCACTGGATGGCCACAAGTACGAGGCGCTCAAGCGGCTACTCCTAGCCACGTTCGGCCTCACGGAGGACGTACGGGCCGACCACCTCCTGGATCTCCCCGAGCTCGGTGACACGCGCCCGTCGGTCCGAATGGACCATATGCTGTCGCTGTTGGGCGACGAAGCCCAGGGTTTTCTATTCCGGGCGCTTTTCCGTCGCCAACTACCAGCACAGGTACGCCTCGCGTTGGCCGGTACCGTGATAACGGAACCCCGAGCTCTGGCCGCCGAGGCAGACAGGTACTTCGCGGCTTTGGACACGCGGGTGGGTTTTTCGGGTGGCCGTCGCGGCTCCCGAGGCTGTGGCGGCTGCGGAGGTGGTGGACCACTACCCTGACGCACGCCTCATGGCTGCGGAACCTCCGGCCTACCCCGACACGCGCCTCGTGGCGGCCGCCATGCCCCGCCCATCACCGCGGAGAAAACCGCCACCGCGGAGAAAACCGCCGGCTCCACCAGCCTGGCGGAGCCAGCCGCGCTCCTCCAGCTCCACCACCTGGTGCCAGTTCCATGCCAGGTTCGGCCACGAGGCTCGACAGTGTCGTCCGCCGTGCTCCTTCGACAGGTCGGGAAACGCCCGGGCCGGCGCTCGATAGTGGCAATGAGCGCCGGCCGTTCGAACAGCCTACTGTTCATAACGGACACCTTGTCCAGGCGCCGTTACCTGTGCGACACGGGAGCGCAGGTGAGTGTCGTTCCTGCCGATATGTCGGACAAGCAAACCGCGGGCGGGGGCCCTGCGCTGCTTGCCGCGAATGGGACGCCCATTCCTACGTACGGAAAACGCTGCCTCTCTCTGCGGTTCGGAGGGCAGGTTTTCCGATGATCATTCGTCACCGCCGACGTGCCCATGGCATTGCTTGGCGCGGACTTCCTGTGCGCAAATGGGCTCCTGGTCGACGTAAAGCAAAGACGTCTTGTCCAGGCCAAAACGTTCAGCTCGCTCGCTTGTGCGCTGCCCAGCTCGTCGAGCAGCTCACTGAGCGGCTCACCGAGCGGCTTGCCGAGCGGCTTGCCAAACGGTTCGGTTCTGGCCACGTTGATCTGTACGCTTCCGGCAGCGGATGAATTCACCCGCCTCCTCGCCAGCTTCCCGGCCCACCTTCTCGGTGGGGGCCATCAAGCACGGGGTGGCACATCACATCCCCACCGTCGGGCCACCGGTATATGCCCGGGCACGCTGCCTCGAGCCGACGAAGCTAGCGGTAGCAAAAGCGGTGTTCGCTACCCTGGAGCGACTCGGCATCGTTCGGCGCTCGGAGAGTGAGTGCTTGGGCATCGCCGCTGCACATCGTGCCGAAGCCCGGCGGGGGATGGCGACCGTGCGTGGACTATCGCCGTCTCAATGACGCCACCACCCCCGACCGCTACCCCGTCCCCACATTCAGGACTTTTCCGCCCATTTGGCGGGCATGTCCTTCTTCTCGAAGGTGGACCTCATACGCGGCTACCATCAGGTCCCCGTCAGGCCGGAGGACATCCCGAAGACGGCGGTCATCACGCCATTCGGACTTTTCGAATTCCTGCGGATGCCCTTCGGTTTGAAGAATGCGGCTCAGGCGTTCCAGCGGCTGATGGACAGCGTCCTGCGCGACTTGGATTTTGTATATGTCTACCTGGACGATATCCTCGTCGCCAGCGCGTCCCGCGAAGAGCACCTACACCACCTCTGCACTCTCTTCGAACGCCTGGGCCAGCATGGCCTGTTTGTGAACCCCGCAAAGTGCCGGTTCGGCGTCGCCAAATTCGATTTTTTGGGGCACCGCGTCACCAGGCACGGAGCCGTCCCCCTGCCGGCCAAGGTGGAGGCGGTGAAGGGGTTTCCGCGCCCCTGCACGATCAGGGGGCTCCAGGAGTTCCTGGGCATGGTGAACTTTTACCATCGGTTCCTGCCCCGTATCGCCCAGCTCCTGCGCCCCCTGCACGAAGCTCTCCGAGGTAAGCCGGGCAAAGGTGACGTTACCTGGACCGAGCAGATGGATGCGGCGTTCACGGGCGCGAAGCTCGCCTTGGCTAACGCCACCATGCTCTCGCACCCGGCGCCCGATGCACCGATCGCCCTCACCACTGACGCCTCGGATTACGCGGTGGGCGCGGTGCACGAGCAATGGGTGCATGGTGCCTGGCAACCGCTGGCGTTCTTTAGCCGGCAGCTTCGGCTGCCCGAACGCCGCTACAGTACCTTCGACCGCGAGTTGCTCGGGCTTCACTTGGCAGTCAGGCACTTCCGCCATCTGCTCGAGGGCCATGCGTTCACGGCCTTCGTCGACCACAAGCCGCTGGTCTTCGTGATGGGCAAGGTCACCGAGCCGTGGTCGGCCCGGCAGCAGCGTCACCTCCGAGTGCACGAGTACACGACGGACATCCGGCACGTCGCGGGGAAGGACAACCCGGTGGCGGATTGCCTTTCCCGGTCCGTCACCCACGTAGTCCACCTCGGCATTGACTATGCCCGGATGGCAGCGGACCAGGCCACTGACCCCGACGTCCAGGCCTTGCGGACCGCCGTCAGGGGCCTCCGCGTCACCAAGGTGCCGTTCGACGGCGCGGGCGCGGCCCTCTTGTGCGACGTCTCCCTCGGGCGGCCTCGCCCCATCGTGCCCGCGGGCTGGCAGCGCCAGGTGTTTGACGCCATCCACGGCCTGTCCCACCCGGGCACGAGGGCCTCCCAGAGGTTGATCGCCGACAAATTCGTCTGGCATGGGCTCTGGAAGGCCGTCCGCAGCTGGGCCAGGACGTGCCTCGCGTGCCAGCTCACCAAGGTGCACCGGCACACCCAGGCCCCATTGGCCCCGTTTACGGTGCCGGAACGCCGGTTTGACCATGTCTACGTGGACCTGGTGGGACCTCTGCCCCCCTCGCGGGGTTTCACCCACGTCCTCACCATGGTGGACCGCACCACCCGGTGGCCGGAGGCCGTGCCCTTGGCGTCGACGACGGTGGCGGACGTCGCGCAGGCGTTCATCGCCACCTGGGTCACCCGGTTCGGTGCCCCCTCAGACATCTCGTCCGACCGCGGCCCCCAGTTCACCTCGGAGCTCTGGGGGGCGGTCGCGTGGGGGCTCGGGGTCCATCTGCACCGAACCACGGCCTACCACCCCTAGGCTAACGGCCTGTGCGAGCAATTCCACCGCTCATTGAAGGCCACGCTCCGGGCCACCCTCCGCGACGGCGGCTGGGTCGACAGGCTCCCCTGGGTCCTGCTGGGCCTCCGGACGGCGCCCAAGGATGACCTGCGCGCATCCACGGCAGAGTTGGTCTTCGGGCAACCACTGCGGGTGCCGGGCGAGTTCATCCCCGACTCCACGGCACCATGGTCCGCGGCACAGTAGCGCTCCGCTCTGCAGGAGACCGCTCAGAGGTTCGCCCCCGTGCCAACGGCACACCACGGGCACCCACCGACGCACGTCGCCCCGGAGCTTCGCACGGTGGAGTACGTCTTCATCCGCCACGATGCCCACCGGACACCACTGCGGCCCCCGTACGACGGGCCTTTCCGCATGCTGGAGACTGGGGTGAAGCACTTCACCCTGGACATCGGCGGTACTCCTGACCACGTTTCTGTGGACCGCCTCAAGCCGGCCCACCTCGACGTGGACCACCCACCGCCAGTGGCCCGGCCCCCGCGTCGGGGCCGCCCCCCTGTGGGCGGTCCCCCGGCACTGCCCAGCCCCGCCGCCACGCCGCCCCCCGGTCCTGCATCCATCCCAGATGGCATCCCTGCATCCCAGACGCCGCCAGTCGCCAGAGGGCGCTTCGGCCGGGTCATCCATTTGCCCCGCAAACTGACCCTTCAGGTGCGCGGGGATTCTGGGGGGGCGCGTGTGGCGGACACGAAAGCACTGGCGTGGTGACATCACCCCGCACACCAAGTGGGGGTGGGCCACGCCCGAGAGAGAGGCGTGGCCTCAGGATATACACGGGGCGCGCAGCCCGGAGAGACCAGTGCTGCAGTTTGAGTTCTTTTAATAAAGACTCTTTTGTTATGAACGCGTTGTCCGCTTGCTCTTTTCGTAAGCCTTAGCGCGTGCAGCACCGCGCTTCAGCGCCACCATTCCATGAAGCAGCACAGGTTGGCAGGCCTGAGGACTGGGTGTTAATCCATGGCCGAGTGCAATTGCAATGATCCCAGGTTTATAACCACGATGTATTATATATGCCCATTAGCCGTACGCATGTTTTGCTGCATGTATGTACATGGGGTTATTTTTTTAAAAATCATTTTCGGCACCGAAAATGGTCTTGCAAATGGTCTTACGCATTAGCCTATACACCGCCCAAATAAAGGGTTGCGTTTACTGATATTGAACTGTAACTTAATAGGGGACATGTATTGCAAATCAATTCTCATTCTTGTTATTATTTTACAAAGGACATTTATATCCTGTTAGACGCCTCCTCTTAAATCTGTTTCCATCCTCCTCGAAGGAATAGTTCCATCTTTCATGTTTCTATTCGACACACTAGAAGGTCAATGCTGAAGGGATACGTTTAGTTCTAAAACCAGAACAGATAGCACATCTTTCATGAACAATTCATTCAAAACAACATGCTATGTAAAGAGAGCAATAATGTCCTCCCCTACTCCCACCTCGGGAAAAGTTGCTGACGTTGCATCATTCAACCAGATGCTGCTGTCAGCTGGTATAGAACATGGCCGTCTTTGCTGCCATACTGCTTAATTAGCACATGAGTGAGAAGAGCATGGTTCCCACAAAGGATGGCTTTCCCCCTGATATAAGGTTTGTTTTTTTTTCCCAGGTGGCCCTTTCTGAAAACAATGGCACAACTGTCCAGGGATTTGAGCGCAACCTCTCCTTGCTCGGATAAACTCGCTGCTCCTCAATGTGCCACGTTCGACTCGACATATTTACAAGAAATCTGGTGGCATCTTCGGCCAGTGATTGCCTGTTCTGTTTGCTCCCCTCGGATGGCCATGGCATAAAACAAACATAACTCGTACTTCGTCCTGGAGATATCAATTGCTGCTGGTGTTTAAATTTCATTTCTTACTTTATTCAGACAAATAAGATTAGTCATTAGTGTTTGGAATGGGGGTGGGGGTTAGGAGGAGCCTAAGGCGTTAACGGCAGAAGCACGTCCAGGGTCATGCTTGATTTTTCAATGCCCAGGTGAGTTTTGAGATATGAGAGTCTTTGTGTGAATTATTGTACTCTCTTTTGTGTGAATGATTGTACTGTCTTTTGTGTGACTGGTTGAACTATCTTTTGTGTGAATGGTTGAACTCTTTTGTGTGAATAATTGTACTCTATTTTTGTGATTGGTCTTACTCTCTTTTGTGTGAATGATTGTACTCTCTTTTGTGTGAATGATTGTGCCCTCTTTTGTGTGAATGATTGTGCCCTCTTTTGTGTGAATGATTGTGCCCTCTTTTGTGTGAATGATTGTGCCCTCTTTTGTGTGAATGATTGTACTCTCTTTTGTGTGAATGATTGTGCCCTCTTTTGTGTGAATGATTGTGCCCTCTTTTGTGTGAATGATTGTACTCTCTTTTGTGTGAATGATTGTGCCCTCTTTTGTGTGAATGATTGTGCCCTCTTTTGTGTGAATGATTGTACTCTCTTTTGTGTGAATGATTGTGCCCTCTTTTGTGTGAATGATTGTGCCCACTTTTGTGTGAATGATTGTGCCCTCTTTTGTGTGAATGATTGTGCCCTCTTTTGTGTGAATGATTGTGCCCTCTTTTGTGTGAATGATTGTACTCTCTTTTGTGTGAATGATTGTGCCCTCTTTTGTGTGAATGATTGTGCCCTCTTTTGTGTGAATGATTGTGCCCTCTTTTGTGTGAATGATTGTGCCCTCTTTTGTGTGAATGATTTTGCCCTCTTTTGTGTGAATGATTGTGCCCTCTTTTGTGTGAATGATTGTGCCCTCTTTTGTGTGAATGATTGTGCCCTCTTTTGTGTGAATGATTGTGCCCTCTTTTGTGTGAATGATTGTGCCCTCTTTTGTGTGAATGATTGTGCCCTCTTTTGTGTGAATGATTGTACTCTCTTTTGTGTGAATGATTGTGCCCTCTTTTGTGTGAATGATTGTGCCCTCTTTTGTGTGAATGATTGTGCCCTCTTTTGTGTGAATGATTGTGCCCTCTTTTGTGTGAATGATTGTACTCTCTTTTGTGTGAATGATTGTGCCCTCTTTTGTGTGAATGATTGTGCTCTCTTTTGTGTGAATGATTATGCCCTCTTTTGTGTGAATGATTGTACTCTCTTTTGTGTGAATGATTGTGCTCTCTTTTGTGTGAATGATTGTACTCTCTTTTTTGTCAATGGTCTTACTCTCTTTTGTGTGAATGGTTGAACTCTTTTGTGTGAATGATTGTACTCTCTTTTTTGTGAATAGTCTTACTCTCTTTTGTGTGAATGATTGCACTAGTGTGTGTGTGTGTGTGTGTGTGTGTGTGTGTGTGTGTGTGTGTGTGTGTGTGTGTGTGTTGATATGCACACGGGTCAGCACGCCATACAGCTCAGCGAGACTCCCTACCAACACATTATGATTTAAAAGAGAAAAAGAAGAAATTGTGGATCTTTCTTGTCAACAACATTTTTACTTTCTTCTCTTCACGATGTTTATACATTATCTGCTAACCTTGCTGTGTCTTTTTCGCTTTTTTATTTAGTGACAAGAAACATACCATCTTTGAGTTGTTTCACTGTGGACGCGATAAGATGTCTGCTTTCTCTCGAGCTGGCAGTGAGCGCACGATGTTGATGACGTCATGATGATGTAATAAGGATGATGACATTAGAGTGATGGCAGGTGTTTGATGATAAATTGCTCATTTTACCTCTGTTGGAGATTATTTACATTTTATTATTGACGATGCACCTCCATTTAATGCCTGACTTTGTCTCATTCGGTCATTTTTGGAGTATAATCAAAGCTCACAAGCAATGGCGATTCAAAAAAAGTTTAATAAACATTCTTCTGAGCAATGTTTTCTTTTTCAATACATTTCTTTTTATACGTCGTGAACAGCGAGAGGACGAAGAGGAAACGTGTTTTGAGAAGTTTTTATCTCCCGAGGAATCCCACGGAAAGAGTTTTTGATGTGCGAGTTTATGTTCAGAGGAACTCAATGAAAGTTTATCCAAAAAGACCATAAACAAACTGGATAAACGAACAAACAGCCGCACGTATGAATCGATGAACGGTTCGAATTGGAAGCATGACCAGGGTGAAATATTTGGTGAAATTACCGTTCATTTTGAGCATCGGTGCACACACACACACGTACGCGCACACACACACATAGATACACACACACACACACACACACAGACACACACGGACACACACACACACACGGACACACACATACAGAGACAGACACAGTCAAACACAGACACAGACAAACACATACACACACACACACACACATACGCACAGACAGACACACATAGACAGTCAGACACAGACACAAAAAACGTAAAATGACGTCATGATGGAAGGATTTTCAACAAAGCGGAGGAAGCGTTTCTTTGCACTCAAGTTTCATTTCTCGCAATTGTGTAAATATTCTGTACATGACCAGATTTATCGAACAGCCTCCGGTGCCACTGAATATTCCCCGTGTAAGGGCCGAATGCGCATTTATCCGTTCGACCGAGTGATTAAATGCGCCTCGGGTGCATTTTGCACAAAGTGTCTCAAACTAATAAGTTTCCTTAAACGTGACGATCGATCAGGACAATATGCACTCGCTGTGGGAGAGGGTTGGGGGCGCGAGGAGTTGGGGGGCGCGAGGGGGTGGGGGCGCGTGGGTGCGCGAGGAGGAGCGTGAGGGGTGGGGCGCGAAGAGGTGGGGGGGGGGGGGGCGAGGGTTGGGGGCGCGAGTGGGTGGGGACGCGAGGGGGTAGGGGCTCGAGGGGGGCGCGAGGCGATGGGGCCGCGAGGAGGGCGATGAGGGGCGCGAGGGGTGGGTGCTCGAGGGGAGGCGCGAGGAGGTGGGGTCTCGCCCTCCTCGGGTGCTTTTCCCTTTAACCTAATAAAGTGTTTGTGTGCTTTCCCTTCTCTTGTCTTCCGCTCCCTCTTTTTATATATTTTGTTTGTCTGGTTGATTTGTTTGTGAAGTAAATGTCAGCTCTTTCACGAGCCTCGATTCAGTATACAAAAAAAAAAAAAAAAACAGTTTCTGAGACGTGTTCGTGGTGAGTACTAAACATCCGGACATTGAACACATCATGGCGACGTCCTTGGCTCGTCCATTCGCTCTCTTAGTCACAGCGACCACTGTAGGTCGGGGGGACGGGGGATGGACGAATGTGCGGCTCGCCGATCGGAACGGGTCAAGACAGACAACGCGCTCGAATCGATCGGAGCCCATATAACGATCGATCTATATATCTTCGCATATTATATTCACACTCGCGCCATTGTTACGCCCCAGAAATTGAAGTAATTAGGTATTTGAGTAATTAGTTCTCGCGCACGGCTGCCTGGTTACGCTCAGCCCCTTCCTCCCGACACGTGGAATATCAAGGATTTCCTTGGAAGTGGATGCGCCGAAGTTTGCTGCGATTGACAAGCCAGGCACGTCATCGGTGAGCGTGTTCCGCAAGTTGTCACAATTCATTCCGCTGTTTACCTGAACACCTGTCCTTGAACATCCCGCGCCTCGTTGTTCCCCAGAAGGCAACCGCGGTGGCTTTTTCCTCCTTCGGTGGCCGTGGCCCGCGGATCACTACGTACAGAGGAACTGCTCAGGAATATCGCGACGAGGAATTGGACAAATTGACAAAGCATCGCCGGCAGGAAGAAAAAAAATCCCATCCTTTCCCAGCGACGACGGTCGCTTCAAAACGCAATACTCGGACCCGGTGCTCTCCAGCGCGTGGCGGTACCTGCGATCGATGAAAGCAATGGACGAGTCGAGAGGTTGCCCGGTGAAAGGTTAGACAATTATCTCATCCGTTCGATGGCACCGAGGTCACCTGAGCTACTCGCTAAATTGTTCATTATTATAATTGCACGCGCAGGTCTGAGGCATCACGTGGTGTTCACGTGTTTACAAACATTTACATAAATCTGCAGATACTGCGGATGTTCTGTTTTGCGGGATGTTTTGTTAAACAAACTGAACTGTTTTCAGATATTCTCCGAAATCATCGACTTTCAGTCTCGATCTGTACATAGCTTTTTGAATAAATAATTATTCAACGCTTTGTCGGTCCTCTTTCATTGTCCCCATCCGAGTCCTTCCCTCGTGCTATTTCTGACATCAGGTTACCATCCTGCACACAAGGGACCGATGAAAAGCTCCCTCACAAATGTACATCAATACCGCCTAATGTCCATGATGTCCTTGGTGTAAAAGTCCGCCGATTTCTCCCGATGTCGGCGTCCTCCATGTAATCTTGTTACGAGCTCCTTCACAAGCCTCGCACTTACTAACAGGAGGAATTGATCAATTACCGCAGATATCTGCGATCGCAAAGCGATCGCCAAGTGTCAACTTCCCACGAAAAAACAAAAATGGGAAAAAAATTGTGGGAAAAATAATTGGGGAAGTAAAGAAAAAAGAAAAGAAAAAATGTGGGAAAAATAATTGGGGAGGTAGAGAAAAAGAAAAATGAAAAACATTGTGGGAAAAATAATTGGGGAAGTAAAGTAAAAGAAAAAAATGGGGAAAATGTGGGAAAAATAATTGGGGAAGTAAAGAAAAAGAAAAAATGTGGGAAAAATAATTGGGGAAATAAAGAAAAAAAAAATGGGGAAAACATTGTGTGAAAAATAATTGGGGGAAGTAAAGAAAAAGAAAAAAAAATGAAAAAAATGTGGGAAAAATAATTGGGGAAGTAAAGAAAAAGAAAAAACCTCATGCAAAGCCAAGGTAAAGCCCGTGATTCAATGATGGCATATTTTGTTCGGACTGCCATCTTACCTTGGCCTCCAAAAAAATTGGGATAGAGCGTAAATTACGAAAATGTATCCTCATCTATAATACATCCATGAAAATCAACGTCATGAAAATCGGTGGAAAATTATTCATGTGATCAAACAATTATGCCTCGATCCGAAAAAGTGGGTCAAGGACGCTGATTAATATATCATGTGCACAACGTACAGTGCATGTACACTATCTTGGAAGGTCAAGCGGTCTTTGAGATTCCAGATTGGCAAAAAAAATATATATATAAAAAAATATAAACAAATAATTTTCAGACCAACATTTGACCTTGACCGTTAACTTAGAGTAAGACGTAAATTTAGACGGGAATGACGTAAATTTAGCATAAATGTGTCTTATGATAGGCTGTCCAGAGAGGGCAATTTCCTTCCAATCAGACAAAGCTTAGTCGAGTTATAGTGAAAATGTCAAACTGTCTACATTTAGGGTCATGACCTTAAAATTAGGTCAAGGCCAAAATAATATGTCAACTGTGCATACTTTATATTCCCATTATTGATGAAAAATTTCATTCCGAAAGTCCCAGCCGGATCCCAGATCCAGCTCCGACACATTGGCAGGAAAAAGGGATAAAAACCGAAATGATGGTTTAGTCCTCCTGGCGTGAAATATACTCTCGTGTTCCATTTTTAAAATGGCGGGGGCGGGGGGGCTATGGGGGGGGGGGGAATAATTGTAGAAACAAATCCTACAACAATATTATAGAAGGAAGCTTAAATTAATGGCTTCCGTTGGATTGTGCTTTTTACTGAGTAAATTTAGAACAATTGATCCTAAAAGCGCCTGACGAAGGTTAAAACTTTTTAATGAATGTACTAAAAACCAGGTGTTCATTTGATATACTGCGAGGGCTTTAGGTGAGAGAAATAGGTGCAGCTTGCAGCGATAAATACGACGTGACAGATAAGGCCACCAGCGCCATTAAATCTCCGCCGGGGTGGACTGCAAGTCTGAAGTCATATTATCAAACGTAATAGAAGCACAAGGTGATAATGAAGGGAAGAATAACCGCTGCTTGAGTGTTACAATGAGGGCACCTGCTGCTTTAGGAGACCAGGTCTAGTAAATAAAACATTCATCCTGAGCCGCCTCGCCTGTCCCGGCTCCACAATGACCCGGTGATGCACTCACTGCTTTCCTTTGCTCCTGTTATTTCAAAACGTGAGGCTCGGCTTGTTTTATGGGACACGTGAGGCGTTGCTTTTTGCAGGTGCCGCTGACGGTTTCTTCGGTCTGACAACCCTCGCGCCGCAACAACATATTGCTCGCCATGGTGGAGTGGCGGAATGAACTCACCTGCTTGTCCCGACACCACGACCTTCGGACCAATGTGCGCGCGACCATCGGGCTTCAATGTGATGCTTCATGCTTCATGCTTCGCATTTAAAGGATTACAACTCGTTTTCAGCCATACTCATGAGGAAACTTATACTGATATGAAAAAACCACTTCGACTATGACAACTACTACCACTACTAACTACAATGACTACTACTACTACTGTCTACTACCACCACTACTACTACTAGTATTACTATTATGACTACTACGACTACTATTACGACTACTACTACTGTCTACTACCACCACTACTACTACTAGTATTACTATATGACTACTACGACTACTAATGTCTACTACTACTACTACTGTCAACTACTACCACGAGTACGACTACTACTACTACTACTACTACTACTACTACTACTACTACTACTACTACGCCACGCCACGCCATTTTGCTGCTCCTCGAGCCGGGCTATTTTCGACATTTCCTTCTCATCCTCTTCCGTTTTCGTTTGTATTTTTGGTTTATTTGGGTTATTTGAACCGAGTTGGTTCATTTTGTTACTTTACTTTGACGTCCCGTTTGAGTTATTAGTCCCTTTGTGTTCGGGCCTAGCCGCGGCGTGCGGCCGCACCCGTGTGGGACTAGATTTGCCGCGCCCGATTTGTGGCGTATCACAAACTGTTTGACTTCCTTGTTTTTGCTTAATCACCCTTGACTTTCTGTGCTAAATTTGCATAGTTTTGGCGATTAAGCCGATAAGTTATTTGCTCAACGCGCGTTTGATTATCCTTTTGAGTTAATCATGAGCATACCTGTACGGTCGTGCTAAAATAAGCAAAAGCTCGCGAACGAGCTAATTGGTATTTTTTTTCATTTTCATTTGACGGGAAATATACCGTTAATAGCAATCATGCCTCTGGATCACTGAACTATAACACTACGTGGAACGGACAGTCTGCGAACACACACACAAAAGGCCCATAGGCAGTGAGTTTTACATGAAGCCACGGGATCGCAATGCATTATGGGATTTAGTCACGCAAAAAGCGTATTGCTTTTGTATCGCTGTGATTGAACGACGTACACATCTTGCAAGATTTATATAGAGATTTCTTTCATAATTGCACATTTGTTCTTAGTTGTTTCACTTCGGTGACATGATACTAGAGTAAAACAGAATGCCATCCTGTTCTGCAATCAACTGCACGAATCGAGATGTTCGTGAAAATCGCGAGAAAGGGTTGACATTTCACAGGTAAGGAAACGCCAATTTACAGGCAGTGTAGTCCCAACCATATATTTTGGTGTTTGTTGTGTGGAGAATGGTAATCAAAGAAGGAGAGATGTGACAAGTTTAACATGAAATCACACCATTTTCTGGTGTACAAAACAATATTGATGTCCGTAGTTTTGTCTGAGAAAGAATTAAAATTCAAGAACAAAAAAAATGTATACCAAGTTTCATTTCATTCGACAAAACAATAATGGAACAGTTGAACTTGCTGTCGGGCTGTCTGGCGTGGCGCTGGCTATAGTCTATATATTTTTTTTTAGCCTAAAACAGCTTTTTTCAGACAGTCATTTTACAATAAGCTCCATCCTAGTGAGAGTTGCCGCACATGGAATGTCTCTAGATTTAACAAGCATACCATTTTTTTCCCTTGTCACCCTTTTGTCACTTACATGTAATCACTTTTTTTTTCAGGTTTCCACGATGCAACCCAGATCGGTTGAGGCAATGGCTGATAAACATGCGGAGGGACAGATGGATGCCAACAGCCAGGTCTGTGCTATGCTCCAAGCACTTCACAGCACAAAGCTTCCACACGTTTGGACTGCGTGTAAAGCTCCGTGATTCTGCTGTGCCAACAATATTTGACCTCCCTCGTCATCTCCAAAAGGTATGTTGTATTCACATCTGTACATTTAAATCCAAGTTGCTCTGAGTGTACACTGTTCTATTATTAATAATTATATCAAACTTAGACTAAGAAATACAGGTAGAGTACATTGTGACATGTACAGTATATATGTCACATGTGATTCCATCTTTGATATTGTGTGTCTTGATCAGGTTTTGAGGTACTAAGACAATCCTTCACATCAGAAATAATTGATGCAATTGGTGAGGTGTAAAACAAAATTAAATTTCATAATGAATTTTAGTAACACTTTGGAATAAAGCCATTGTTTAAGGGATGACAATTTTCACCAAAAGAGGCACCTGTCATTAGACGGCTGCAATAAAATAGTTTTAAAGAATTTATCTTTATATCTGATGACATTGTCTATTTGATTGTCTTAGTCTCTTAGACAACTAATGTATTGAAAGAGATCACATTTTGGGAACATTTATGTTACCTGCTAATGCACACTGGCAGAAATTCTGATTTTGTTTGTGTGCACACAAATGGGCAACCAATGTAAGACCTTCTGGTACTTTGTGATTAAAATACTAATTTATGAAATTTACTAGTTCCTATAGTGATTACAGCAATTTTAATTATTAGCTTCTGCAATGTACATCACTGTTTGCATGGAATTACCCTTTGAAATTTTGTTTTTTGTTTTTTGTTTCAGAAAGTGAACAACCGGAAATGCCCAGCAGTCCGCATTTCTACACCACCTTTAAGGGAACCAGATCTTCATTCTTGCCCATTGCCACAGCAAAATGCCCCTGTTGACCCGCTGGCTGAGCACAATTATGCTACAATGGACTCTCCGAGGAAATTGAAGCACAAGTTAGATAAGTCCATAGAGAGACTGGAAATATGTCAAAAGAAAATGAAAGTAGTGCATCAACGAACACGCCGTTTTAAGCGGAAGGTAGAGACCCTGAGAGGTGTCATCAATGAGCTACGGAATGAAAACCTGATTTCCACCAATTGCGCGGACTTGCTTGATGGCACCATTGATGGCATACCTAAAGATTTGATGACAAGAATCGTTGAATGCAAAAAGGGAAAGGGATCATCTGCTTATCCTGAGGAGCTGAAGTCCTTTGCACTCACACTACAATTCTACTCGGCAAAGGCTTATGAATATGTCAGAAAAACTTTTGACTTGAGCATACCCCACCCACGCCAACTTCGGAGATGGTACAGTAGGATTGATGGTGATCCAGGTTTCACGAAACAGGCATTCTCCTCACTAGCAGGAAAAGTGACCAGAAACAGAGAAACTGGAAAGGAGACTATCATCGCCTTGATGTTGGACGAGATGTCTATTCACAAGCATGTGGAATTTGCTGAAGGCAAATATCATGGCTATGTAGATGTTGGAAATGGTGCAACAGATGATGCCACCCCATTAGCTAAAGATGCCCTTGTTCTCATGGCAGTCTCAGTGAATGAATCTTGGAAAATACCATTAGCATATTTCCTCATAGATGGAATGACGGGAGCAGAAAGGGCAAATTTGGTTCTGGAATGTCTGTTGCGACTGAATAACATTGGTGTACGTGCTGTGTCATTAACGTGCGATGGGCCATCCTGCCATATTGCAATGATGAAGGTACTAGGAGCAAACGTGAACATCAATGGAATGGATCCTTCATTTCCACACCCAGCTGACCCTTCCGTGCGCGTATATGTGATACTTGACGTCTGCCATATGCTGAAACTACTTCGCAATTCATTTGCAGATGGTGGGATTTTTAGAACGCAGGATGGTCAAAGTGTGAAATGGACATACATTGAAGAGCTTCACAAACTTCAAGGATCTGAAGGACTCCGACTTGGGAACAAGGTAAAAAATGCCCACATTCAGTGGAGAACGCAGAAAATGAAAGTGAACCTGGCAGCACAAATATTCAGTGCCAGTGTTGCTGATGCTCTGCAATATTGCGAAGAAAAACTTCAACTTCCACAATTCCAGGGCTGCAGTGCAACTATAGAGTTTCTTCGGCATGTTGATTCAGCCTTCGATGCTTTAAACAGCAGAAATCCGTTTGGAAGGGGGCTGAAAGCACCATTGAAAGGGGACAACCATGCATCCATTCAACAACGATTGCATGATGCTGAAGTCTTCCTTCTCGGTCTCAAAGATGGATCTGGTAGGAAAATGTGTGAAGGACCAAGAAAGACTGGTTTTGTTGGCTTCGTTGTTAGCATCAGAAGCATTTTAAACATGTATCAAGAACTTGTCGCACCAACCGATGCCCCACTCAAATACCTACTAACGTATAAATTCTCTCAGGATCACATTGAATTGTTCTTTTCCGCCCTCAGAGCACGTGGAGGATTCAACAACAACCCCACTGCAAGACAGTTCAAAGCTGCATACAAACGCCTGTTGATGAGACATCACATAAAAAATGGCACTGGGAACTGTATTCTTCGTGATGACACAGCCATTCTTCACACTGAGAGCGTCAATGATGTCACAACTATGAACATTACTCGAAAGTATGATCTCATTCCCAGACAACCCAGCAAGACAGATCATGACTACAGTGACATGCCACATATTGAGCCCTTATCAGAATATAAGGATGCGGCTGTCAACTACATCAGTGGATACATTGTGAAATCTCTTAGGCTGCATATGGACTGTATGGAATGTGCCAATGCAATGTCATCTTCTGATGGCAATGCTCATGACTTTGTCACCATGAAAGATCGCGGGAGGCTGCAGAGGCCATCAGCTAGCGTAGTATCTGTATGTAGAGAAACAGAGAAATGTTTCCAGCGACTTCTAAGAATAACTCAAGGAAAGCTTCCTCAAGGCCGTGGAGTGACATCTGCTATCTCTTCCTCAGTTCTGGAGAACACAAGCCACATGAACTTATTTCCTCAGTTGCACCGTCACCAGTTTGATACTACAATTGACAACAACCACATTCACAGCCTGATCAAGAAAATTGCATCACGGTATGGACAGATCAAGCTCTACCACTTAGGAAGGGTAAAAACAGATGCTGCTACCGGGCCCAAAGTAAGGAAGCTCCTAGCCAAAACAATTTTGTTTCGTCATCAGTAGACATGGACTTTATATTATGTAGAAAATGATAATAAATTGGATTTTTTTTTTTATTAGCATACAACATCCAGATATTTCAAAGACATGTATGATCTTAATGATAGTGAAAATTATTGTCACTGGTAATTTTTTTAATAGTATGAAGCTTTGACACTTGACTGTGTACAGTAATTTGCCTTGTTATTTGTATAACTACAGTTGAAAGTTCTTGCCTCACTCTCATCAGCTCATTTCTGAAATGCAACATATTTGTTACTGTATACACTGTACAGAAAATGTTCATGTACCTATCATGGACATTTATGCATGTTTACTCACTATTATATCTATGTATGTGTACATGTATGAAGTATATGATGCAATTTAAGCGCTTTGTTGTGCTACACTTCCTTTAATTTTTTTTGACATGTTTATTGTAATTTGCTTTGTGTGTGAATTATGGACAGTATGCCACAAAATTACCTAAACTCGACCTTGATAGCCATGTTTTGCCTTGTATTTTGTGCAAGTACAGTGTACATTACAGTATTAGTCATGTGTGTAACATTGATAATCATGGATTCAATATTTTTAGTACGTTCTTGCGATGAAAATAATGGCAAAATTTATCTTGGAAAACTTACACCTACCCACAAAGGCTATGGGGGCATTCATTTTTCTGGGTGCATACGATAGGGGGCGCCATACATGTCGGTGGCTTCAGCGGATCACGGGCACCGTCCGTTCCACGTAGTGTTATAGTTCAGTGCTCTGGATGGTACATGGGCAAAAATGGCCGCTATTACCTCTGCTGCAGGTGGGAACCGCCCTGCCCACCCGTTTAAGGCGTTAACAAGGAAGCACGGGGTGAAATGTGAGGTTTTTTTTTTTTTTTTTTTTTTTTGTATACTGAATCGAGGCTCGTGAAAGAGAGTTGGGACAAATCACCCAAATAGAGGCCTATGTGAAAGCACTCGCTAGTGTGGTTGATCCAGCAACGATAGTTGCAGCCTCGAAAATGTATGGACAAGCTGTGTTCTTTCTTAACTCAGAGGCTGCAGCAAACAAAGCCATTGAGAAAGGGATTAGTGTGGGAGGACTCTTTGTACAAGTCGAGCCGCTCTCAAGTCTTGGTACAAGGATAATTATATCTAATATACCTCCTTACGTGCCTGACAATGTCGTGGTGCCTTTCCTGGAAGGACTGGGAGTGTTGAGATCACCCATCAAGCCTGTGTCTTTGGGCTGTCATGAGCCCTCCCTACAACATGTCTGGTCTTTTAAAAGACAAGTATCCATTGAATTGGGAAAGGATGCTGAATGTGAGGGGTCGTTTGTTATTCCTTTTGACGGAAAGAATTACAGGGTGTTTTATATGACAAACGAGCCCCGTTGTTTTGTATGCAAAGCGAAGGATCACAGGAGAGCAGACTGCCCCACTATCATTAAAGAGGTTGCAGCTCCTCAACGTCCAGATCAACCCCGAGAGGATCCCAGCGTCACTGAAGGTATCCTAAGAGAGGCGGCTGCTCCTTTGTGCTCGAGGGCAGTGGCCCCTCAAGAAAGTTCTATACCAGCTTCTCATCCCATCTCTTCCGCTGCCATAAATCAATGGCAGGCAGTGGGAGCAGGGAAGGCAAAGAGAGCACAGAAGAGGAAATCAGAACCCGCAGAGGATGGGACCACAGAACACCCTGGTACAATTGAGGATGACACGGGAAGTAATGTGTCAAAGGGATTTGTAAAGCCTAGTATTCTGAAGGAGAAAAGAGTGGTAACCCAATCTGAAGAAATGGAAGCAGAAGAAGAAGAAGAAGAAGAGGAAACTATTCATCAAACGACAGGATATGGAGAGTCTTCTCTCTCAGATCCACCCAAAGACAGTTTGAAGAATGAACAGGAAGGGAGACCGTCAGGTAGTAAACCCAGCATGGTAAAGATAAACAACCTAGAGGTATCTGACTTGACAGGGCCAAACGATACTGTGATGTTGGCTCCTGAGAAAATACATCCAATAATAACAACTGCAACGAAGCTTCAAAATAAACCAGGGATTGAAACATCTACAAGAGCAGTTCTGAACCGAAGGATTAACACCGAAGTTTCAAAGGATTCTGAAGTAGCATTCATCGGTGGGACAGACAGAGAGAGGGAACCAGACACACAAGCATCAATAAAGTTGCTGGCACTGACCGACATCTCAGGTGATGTCACTTCACTCACTGTTGGCGCAGAAAGGGGAATAGTTGAGCACATCTCTATTTTACCCCCCCAAAAGGTTGGATCTCCTATACCAACTGAGGAGGAGGCATCCACTCCCACAGGTGAAGCAACGTCCGCCGCATCAGAGCCAAAGGAGCGTTCCTCTGCGCCAGAAGATTATGCCAAGTCTGCCTTGAGAGACGACATGGCAGAAGACTTGACACATTGTACAAGTACACCAAAGGAGAAGGATCTTGAACCTCCAGACAGCGATGATGAGGAAAGTATTGGTGATGGGGAAGACTATCAAGGGTCACTGACTGGTTTAGAGACAGACCTACCTGCAGGATGCCATTCCTGCATCCCCAGCCAGGAGATACTCGAGTTCCTGGAACAAAGCTTGCATAGCAGGAAGAAAGTGGAAAATGCGCTGAAACGGTGGAAAGATTATGACTTGATAGTGCATTCCTTGTATGCACTAAGGAGAGAGGGACATAAAACAAGGACTTCAGGCTCGGCCGAACAAGCCCGAGTCAGGAAGTTTCTAGCAAAGTTGTTGATTTACGGGCCTGAATATAAATTCGTTTAGGAGGATGAATTTCACAGAAACAAAACTCTCAATACAATAATGACATCAAACTTACGGATAGGATCATTGAATGTCAATGGCTGTAAGGATGCATTCCGTGTGCACCAGGTATTGTCATTCTGTGTGAAGGAAAAACTTGAAGTAACCTTTTTGCAGGAAACCCACACGACCCCAGAGGCTGCATCCCGATGGGAAAACCAATGGGAAGGCTTGGCCTTTTTCAGTCACCTAACGGACACATCTTGTGGAGTGGCTACCCTCTTTTCACCAAAGAGGAAACCTGAAATACTTGTCGTAAAGGAAGCCAGTGTGGGGCGGTTGCTACATATAAAAGCAAAGTTTGAAGAATTTGTTGTCGATTTCATCAACATTTATGCACCTTGTGTAGGAGTTGCAAGGGGGATTTTCTTCAACCGGTTGCAGAGATTCATGCTCACCTTGCCTGGTGAAGAGTGTGTAATTCTTGGAGGAGACTTTAATTGCACTCTAAACCCTTCCCTTGAATAGGTCAGGAGCCGCATAATCCCTCTGTAAGAATATTACAACAAACCATAACACTGTTAAACTTGAGGGATACTTGGCACATACAACACCCCACAGACAGAACATTCACGTATACGAGTATCAGAGGTGGTCATATATCACAATCTCGGCTCGATAGAATTTACGTGTCTCACCGTTGGTGTAAGATTGTCAGTGACTCCGGCATAAAAGTTGCCCATTTCACAGATCACAACTTGGCCTGGATTAAGTTTTCCCTGGCGGAAACAAGGCGAGGCCCTGGCTTGTGGCACCTGAACAATGCTTTAAGTCAGGATGAAGCCTTTTTGTCAATCTTTTTGAATTTTTGGCAAGCCTGGAGGAATAAAAAAGGAGATTTTTGCTCACTTTGGATTCTGGTGGGATGTAGGCAAGGTACGATTGAAGTTGCTGTGTCAGGAATACTCGTATGGATCGAGCAAAACACTTGGGTTAGGGATCAAAAGACTGGAAGAGGAACTGCTGCACCTTGAGAAGCACCTGGCCACACTTACCTCTACTGAACTGCAGGCATACCAAGAAAAAAAGAGCACCCTTAAAGCATGTAGTCGTGTGAAGGCACGAGGGGCGTATGTGCGCTCTCGTTTGCAGTTTATTTCTGAGGATGAATATGTCCTGAATTATCTCAAAGGGGTGGAAAAACGCAAAGGTCAATTCAGGACTAGAGCGAGTGTTCTCGCAGAAGATGGTCTCTTGCTCAATGGCTCTGAGGGTGTTCAAAAACGAATTAGAGCCTTTTACGCTCAGCTGTATTCGGGTAAGAGCACAGATGCAGGTGCAGGTGGCACTTTGTGGAGTAGTCTTCCTGAAGCCTCTGTAGAAGACCGGGAGCAGCTGGAGACTCCAATATCTCTGGAAGAATTGAAAACCGCCCTGCACAGCCTATCAAGAGATAAAGCCCCAGGCATGGATGGCTTATCAGGTGAATTCTATACAAAAGTATGGGACTTGGTTTGACCTGATTACCTAAGCGTAGCTCAGGAAGCATGTGATACAGGTATAATGCCCCTTTCTTGGTGTCGAGCGATGCTGGTCTTGATTCCCAAGGAGGGTGACTTGAGAGACTTGAAGAATTACCACCCTGTGTCTCTGCTGTGTGTATGTGTGTCACCATAAGTCATGGTTAAAATGTTGTCACTCCGTCTCGGACCAGTCCTGACAAAATTAGTCAGCCCGGACCAATCTTATGCCATTCCAGGCAGGACAATACATGACAACATATCCCTTGTCAGAGACCTGATACAGTATGCGGACATGACTCGGACTCGAGTCGGATTTCTTTCCTTGGATCAGGAGAAAGCCTTTGACCAGATGAACCATGAGTATCTGTTTGAAACCTTGCTAACATTTGGGTTGGGGAGGAGATTTGTAGGCATTATTCAGACGTTGTACATGTCGGCAGAATGCCTAGTCAAAGTCAACGGTTTCTTGCTCGCGCCCTTTCCATTTGAGAGAGGAATAAGACAAGGATGTCCCCTGTCCGGCCAATTATATTCCCTATGTATCGAACCCTTCCTTTGTTTGATGAGAAGAAGGCTAACTGGCATTGTGGTGCCACACAACAGGGTCAACCTCAAACTTTCTGCATATGCAGATGATGTTCTCGTGTTTGCCAGTAATGCAAGGGATATGCAAATAGTTTATGATTGTCAGCAGGTCTATTCAGCAGCATCGTCTGCTACAACCAATTGGAGGAAAAGCTCGGGGCTTCTAATTGGACAAATGCAGGTAAAGGAGTTACCAACACTTTTTCAGAAATTGACCTGGAGTCGCAATGAGCTCAAATATTTGGGGGTGCACTTATCCACTTCCCATGGGTCCTCACCACTCATTAACTGGAACACTTTAGGGGACAAGATCGAAGCAAATTTGAGAGACTGGAGTGGACTACTAAAAGTCCTGTCTCTGAGGGGAAAAACACTCCTTATTAAACAGTTTATAATTCCGAAGTTAGTATTCAGGCTCTCTTGCATAAGCACTCCAGAGGAGTTTCTGGTTAAGATGCAAAGGAAGCGACTGGACTACTTTTGGAATGGTAAACACTGGGTTTCCCTGGGCATTCTGAGCTTGCCTTTTTCAGAAGGTGGACAGTCTTTCCCCTGCCTTCGAAGCCACTACCACGCATCCAGGCTGAAGACCATACAGCGTTACCTACATGTGAACCCTGCACCGCAATGGTGCTCACTGGCATCATACTTCTTCAGCAAAGTGCTCAATCTTGGGTACAAAAGGAATCTTTTCATCATTACATCTCGGAGCCTGTCTAGTGCTACATTGCCTCTTTTTTATCAAGAAATGCTGAAGGCTTGGAATGTAGTCGACGTACAAAGAACAGTTCCTTATCCAGGCAAGGACCTGTTAGAAGAACCGCTCATTCTCAACCCTCTTCTACAGGGCCCAACTCTGGCTTCCTTTTCAGTAAGAAGGAGCCTCTTAGCTGGTAGCATATCCACAGTGGGAGACCTTCTGAACGATGGTAAGAGAACGCTTTTACCCAAGGAACTCGCAGCGAAAATGGGCCTGAGGACAATCAGGATCCCCTCCAGGATACTTGAAGAGGTCAAAAGCTCCTTGCCTCCCGATTGTCTGGAATATCTAGAGAATCCCAAAGAGGGCGATGGATCTGGACAGATGTCCATCGGTAACTCCATGGATTTTAAAATCCGACCACGATGTTGCGAGGTCTCTCAGCCAATACCTGCAAACAATATGAGTAAGACCCCTGGCACAGTGGAAATGTCGTTCTGTGGGCTATCAAGGGAAAATATATACCTGCTCGTGATCCACTCGCTCCATTATATAGCTCTTGCAACCCGACTGGATACTCCCTGGCGTGAGATTCTTCCACTTCCTTCGACTGTTCATCCACGTTGGGATTCACTCTATCTCTACCCAACGCCAAGAATGATGGCAGACTTAAGTTGGAGGTTGCTACATGGTGCACTGAGCTCTGGATCTATGATGCGGCACTTCACTAACTTCTCAGAGGATTGCTGCTTTTGTGGTGAAAGGGAAACTATATTTCACATATACCTTCAATGCCACCGTCTTGAACCAGTGTTCTTACTGATGAAAAATCTTCCCTTGCGCTTCTGGCTTCACTTCTCTCCAACACTTTTTATCATCGGGCACCCGGTAAAGAAACTAAGCAAGTCACGAGATCTCCTTGTTAACTTTATTTTAGCCTGTGCAAAAATGTCAATATATAAAACCAGGAAGGCAAAAATTGAGAAAGATGTGGTGGAACACAGTTCTGTATGTCTGAAGGGCTTAATACTGTTGCGGATATGGGATTTGCATCCATCCATATCCGCTTGTAAATATTCCCCTATTTCCTCAATACTTCCCAACTCTCCCCAATCCCCCATTCCCTAGTCCCATTTTCTGTAAACAACACTCTGTAGACCCGACCTCCCCCTATTTCCCCCATTAAATGTCGCATCCAGGTCCACCGCATCTCAGGTAGACAACTATAGGACATCTTGCTAGTTATTCTTAGTCTATGTCAGGTAAGGATTCGTTTCCATTAATTCTGACCCTTCGTTGCACCAGAATGTGATTGTATGGCACCGTTAGGAAGTTTAGGACCTCCCAATACCTCCCCGCAGCTCTTCCTCACAGTTCTCTTCAACAACAACAACAACAACAACGAGCGCAGGGAGTGTGCGTCCTCAATCCGGCTTGGTTGGTAGGAGTGGTGGGAGGGCACCAGGCCTTCCCAACGAGCCGCCATCGGACATGTGCTCGACGGGGTTACCAAACAGGGGCTCCCTGTCGGCTCCTCGTCAAGGGCGGAGCCCGGTAACCCCCGCACCCAATGGAAGCGGCGGACCGGCCCCAGTTGGGGCGGAACCAACCAGCCGAGGGCGTGTCACTCCCTGTTGAGCATGCGCAGGAGAGAGGGAGGTGACGTCAGATGCGCGCTGAGCTTGGAGCAAGCAAGACGTACCCTCCGAGCGCTGTGAGACCTCCCTGCATCTTTGGACTGTGCTTATCCTGTCCCCGAGCCAAGGTGCACCTTGTGCCTCGATCTACCTGTCCATTCCTGCCATCAATCCCCGTGTGAGTCTACCTTGTCCGTTTGTCCGTGGTCTGTCGGGGAAATAGATAAGACTGTATTTAAGTGCCCATCTCTTCTGTGTCTTTACCTCACTCTGCCTTGTAATCTACCCCCTTTTCTCCACCACTGTAATTACACCCTCCTCCGGAGGTCTTGAGAACTGTACCCTCTGGCGTCGTTTCATCTTTCCCAGTCGTCGTGTCCTTTCTATCATTGATTTGGCATAGCGCGATTTGGCCAACGTCTGGGTGAATCGGGTGAGTCGGGAAGAAACGGGGAACACTGTTCGGCCGCGGTTACCTCCGCTCGGTAAATAACATCCAATCCGCGGACCGTAACAACTGGTGTCGGGAGCGGGGTCGGACCCGAAGCGCGCTTAACGCGCTCGAAATTACAAGTCACTGAAATTTGCTTTTGTTTTACAAAAACCCGAATTTTGAAAGTCGCGCTATGGGAGATCAAGACGGCTGGGTTCCGGTAGAGGAGAGTGAGGCAGGGTCGATCCAGTACCAAATTGAGGGACATGAGAGCGAAGCAGTGAGGGCGGCAGGTTCGCAAAATGGCAGTGCTAGGCATGGGGAAGAGGAGCGCGAACAACAGGTCGGCGCCGCGCATGGGATAGCGGTAGCGGTACCCGTGCCGCCGATGGACATGCAAGTCCTCATGGCGCAAATAGGGGCCCTGTTGGCCCAGAATGGCGAGAAATTGAGGGAGGACATGGGGGCCAATAGCCAACGGTTAGAACAAAGGATGGGGTCCAATAGCGAGAAATTGAGGGATGACATGGGAAACCAGATCGGGGGTTTAAGGAATGACATGGGGTCCAATAGCGAGAAATTGAGCGAGGACATGGGGGCCCAGATCGGAGGGTTAGGGAGTAGAATAGAGGGATTAGACAATAGATTAGGGGAAATACAGGAGGGGTTAACGGGGGTAGAAAACAGAATGGCTGCTCAAGAGAATCAAATGGAAGGGATGAAAAAGGGGTTAGAGGGGTTAGAAAACAGTATGGAAGGCAAATTGAGGGACATGAGGGACCAAGCGGAAAGGGAAGTTAAACAAATGGGGCAGCAGATAGAGGGGGTCAGAATGGGGGTAGAAACTAAATTGGATGCTCACAGGGAGGAAATGGAGCAGATGAGGGTGGCATCTGGGCAGGAGATGCAAGTGATGGGAGGGGAGATCAGAAGAGGTGTGAGTGAGGAGGTCGGAGGAGTGCGCGAGGAGGTGAGGCACTGTGAGGAGCGTATGGAGAAGGAGGTGAGAAAGGGGACTGTAAAATTGCAAGGTGGTATAGAGGAGTTGACGCTGGGAGTAGAACAGCTGACAGTGGGACAAAAGGAGTTGGGGGACCAGGTAAAGAAGAACACAGCGGTAATGGAGGGTTTAAAATCAACACAGAAGGAGATGAAAAAGAACGTAGGGGTAATTAAAAAAGAGTGTCAGACGGTACATGAGGACCTGACGAGGAAAATGAACAAGGTGGTAGAGGTGATGGAGGTTAAAGAGCGGGAGGTGCGGGAGCACATAGAAAAAAATAAGGTGGAGTTAGAGGAAGAACTTAAGGGGGCGCACGAGGAGATGAAGGAGGTGAAGCAGAAATTAGAAGAAGTGGAAGAAGGGGTGAGCGAAATTAAGAAGCGACGGAGAGAGAGGATAAGAAAGAGATAAAAGAGGAAGTAAAATAATTGGTCCAAAGTCTGTGTTCGGATCGTGATGATGTGCTCATTAACCGGATGAGGGATTCACAGGTGATGGAGGAGAAGCGAAGAGAAAGAGGACCCGGTGTAAGTGGTGACCAATATGGTCGTGCGTATGATGCGCCAGGTGATTTAATAAGCTTGGGGGTCGAGATGGACCCGGATGTTCGTGAGAGGCCAAGAGTGAGGTGTATGGCTGGTCCGGAGTGTATGGAACGAGGGTGCGAGCGAGAGGGTCCGGTGACGGGAGAGTGTGCGCAAGAGTGTGCGCGAGAAAGGTGTGTAACGGACAGGTGCGTGAGGAAAGAGTGCGCTGTCGAGAGTAAGGGTGAGTGCGCTGTCAAGAGTGGTGGTGGAAGTAGTGAGAGTGACACAGAGCGTGAGTTGGTTGTGACAGGTGAGAGAGGATGTACACCTGGAATGGAAGGATGCACACCTGGAAGGGTAGAGCGTGTGTGGGAATGCACACTGGAATTGGTCGTGAGGCACGTGGTTGGGTGTGCGAGTGAGAGCACACCTGTGATTGTCACAGAGGAGGTGACCGAGGAGGGGGCGCGAAGAGGTGTGTTAGTGAGGTGTGCGAATGACGAGTGTGTGCCAAGGTGTTCGGTGGTCAGGTGTGTGACCAAGTCTGTGAGCGGAATGAGTGTACGTGGGTGTGTAAGAGAAGGTGCAATGACAAGGTGCATGGGGGCAGCTGGATGTATGAGCAAGGAACGGGCTGCGGGGTGTATGCATGCAGGTGAGGCATCGACGGTAACCGGGTTAGCGGTTAGAGCGACTTATAGCCGAATCGGGCCCTCGGTGCGTGCCGGGTTTCGCGTGCCGCGAGGACCAGCGGGGATCCGAACCACGGCGGGTTCGAAAGGACCGCCGTACGTGATTCATGCTGGGCCGCACTTTGAACGGCCGCGTCCGTGCTCCACTAAGCGGAGCGGGCAGCCCGATAGGAAGGGTCGTCATGGCGACCCCTTTTTGTTGAGGCGTTCCGGCAAGTCGAGATCGGGCCATGGGATGGCTCCGTGCCGAGGTGGTGCGTGGGATCTCGGCCCGGGTAAGCGTCCTTCCCTGCACCGAGGGTCGGACGCATCCAGCCGCCGGCACCAAAGAACCCGCATTCATTGCTCGGCTGTACGAAGCCGAGCTTTAGAAGTGAATTGGCGCACCGAGAGGATCTAGTAAGTAGACGGGTGATGAGGTTAGTGTTTTGGACCCAAAATTAGAAAAAGGCAAAATTTGATGATTGGCAAAGGATTGGCAGTAATGATTGGCAGATGATGGGTATTGATTGGCAAATTTTTGATTTGTTGAAATTTGATGTGCAAAATTGGTAGTGGGAGATGCCCGATGTGGTGGGATGGCAACTCTGTCATCCCTCACAAATGGGGGGCAAATGCGCTATAGTTAATGGGGTGGCTATGACAACCGAGCCAGGGAGGGCTTGGTTATATTGATAGGGACTAGAGGTGACTATAGGTGACAAGATTTAAGTAAGAGACTTGGTACCTGTAGTGGGGACGTAGTAGCTTAGTGTTTGATAATGACGTGGGAGCGCTGAGTGTAAGGGAAGATGGAGGAGCGCGAGTTTTAGAAGGGAGTAGACAGAGCAGATGATGCAGTATGAATGGAAGTGCTGGTGAGCAGCTTCAAATGAGGCATTGGTGAGGCAATGCTCCGAGGTGTGTGTGAGGTACAAGCGATGAATGAGAGAGCATTGCGGATGAGTGTCATGGTGAGTCGTGAGTGTTGTGGATCAGCGCGAATGCGCTTGGGGGAGAGAAGGGTGCAGGCGGCACCAAGTATGAGAGCACAGGTGTGCAAGTACAGGTGTGTGGAATATATGGAGCAGAGAATGAGTGGTGTGGAGAGAGTTGGAGTAAGTGGTACGGAGTGGTGTGCATGGTGCGAAGGTGTGGATGGGGGAAGAGTGGACCCCTTTCACGAGTACCCGGGGAGGGTAGTTTAAAGAGTAGTTAGAAGGTATAGGTAAATTGTGGTTGGATATTGGCATTTGTGGTGCGGTTGCAGAATGGTATTGTGGATGGGTGCATTGGTGTGGTGAAATTGGCTGGTCGTGTGGCCTGTTAGTATGAGTGTGAATGGTTGGGCACTCCGCCACTGTTAGATGTCGGCCAGGTGAGGCCGCAGGTGGGCTCTGGGAGCCGTTAGTGTCAGTGGGTGCCTGAGGATCCCGGGTGTGGATCGGGCAGCCCGTGCCAGAGAGGGCACCGAGGGGGTGAGAGTGTGAGAGGGCCTTCCCCAGTTAGTTAGGTTAGGGTGAGGAGCAGGTGAGCTCGGTAGGCAACAACAGTGGTGGAGGTGTGCAGGTGGGCGGACCTGCTGGGAGCGTCACACGACCCAGCCACCGAAATTGTGCGGGAGCACCGAGTGTTGAATCGGAGAGTGAGACCCAAATTGATGGTGTGCACCACAGATGGTCAATGGGATTTTGGTTCTTCGAACCACATAGAGTAATGAGGGCCAATGGTTTGGCAGGAGAAAGACCCCGGGTAATGTAAAGTTGTTAAAGTCATTTAGGAAATAGTTAGGATTGATGAACCTGTCGCACCATACGCAGCCACTTACCTGAGGTGATGATGATGACTCCACACCTGTGTTTTCTTTGTTTTGTGTTGCAGGAAATGAGAATTGCTGTTTGGATTTGTGAGACGCATCACGACGTGGATGAGACATTGGGGTGATTCCATCTCTCCCTCCCTAGGAGGGACTGATGATGAATTGGTGATGGCAAATTTTGATGTTGAGTTGGAGATAGCAAATTTTGATGAGAGTTGGAAATGGCAAATTTGATTGGTTAGGAGGGAGAGAAGACGAATTTGGTTTATGGGAGGAACGGGGAAGACAGTAGGGACGTTTGTTGATGTGTAAAGTAGATGTTTATGGGTAGTGTTGTGTTTTGTGGATACAGTAAGGGGTAAGGGAGGGGCAATGTAGGTTACCTGGTGGGGGGGGGGGCGTACGGTAGGAACGTACCTGTCTCACCTGGTTCCCATGTGCCCCCAGTGTGCATTACCTTATATTGCATGCACTTTTGCGCCCTTACCACCTTACTCACCTGTCCTCTTTTGTCTCCCACCTCCGAGGATCTGGCTTTGGGGTAGAGAGAGAGGAGAGAGAGGTGCTGGCTCCGCAGTTGTGGGCCTGTACTTCCGCTGCTTGCTGCCTGGATCGATACACCATATGGACCGCAATCTTTGTGGCCGCCCACAATGGACCGCAGTTCTTTTGCGGTAAAGCATCACCCGTTGATGGACCTCTGGGTCAACGTGGCACCTATGCCATACAGGTGAACCACTTTTAGTTGGCCCCCTGATGGCCACAATTAAGAAATGGACGCGGTTGGCGCCTTTCTTTATTTCTAATGAAGCCAGAAGGCCAAGTGCACTCCATGAAGGCAAGACCAGCGGCAGAACATCGGCCGGCTGCGACACCACCGGTGACCATGGACACTTGATTGTGCATTTTTATTGAACACTTTATTGGTGCACCGGATGGTGCCGACTGTGCATAAGGGGGTGGTGCTTTTGGTGCTTGGAAGGGGTGCTCTGCACATTATTAAAGGCCATAAGGCCATAGGGCCACAGGGCACTCGTGGGTTGGTGTATCGATGCTGGCATGCGTGCTCTCCCTATGCATAACATCTGCATGTGTTCCTCAAAGAACAGGTCCTGGATCGTAGTGTAAATATCAGTGTAGTCTTGTATAAATGATGCTCCCTACCGGCTGTATGTTTAGTTTGAGGATGCTTTCCGCGATTCGGTTATCCTGCGGGTGTGTTTCTGTTAGGAGAAGGGTGCAACGTCGCAGGGGGACATATTTACTCATTTGTGAACATCTGTAAAACTGTCGCACTCAGGGTTGAGTTAATAGTAGAGGGAACTACATCTGAGTGCCACACTAAAGTAGGTAAAAATTTATCAGGTCGGGACGCCCCGAGGTCGAGAAGGGTGCAGTGTTGCGGATATGGGATTTGCATCCATCCAAAGCCGCTTGTAAATATTCCCCTATTTCCTCAATACTTCCCAACTCTCCCCAATCCCCCATTCCCTAGTCCCATTTTCTGTAAACAACACTCTGTAGACCCGACCTCCCCCTATTTCCCCCATTAAATGTCGCATCCAGGTCCACCGCATCTCAGGTAGACAACTATAGGACATCTTGCTAGTTATTCTTAGTCTATGTCAGGTAAGGATTCGTTTCCATTAATTCTGACCCTTCGTTGCTCCAGAATGTGATTGTATGGCACCGTTAGGAAGTTTAGGACCTCCCAATACCTCCCCGCAGCTCTTCCTCACAGTTCTCTTCAACAACAACAACAACAACGAGCGCAGGGAGTGCGCGTCCTCAATCCGGCTTGGTTGGTAGGAGTGGTGGGAGGGCACCAGGCCTTCCCAACGAGCCGCCATCGGACATGTGCTCGACGGGGTTACCAAACAGGGGCTCCCTGTCGGCTCCTCGTCAAGGGCGGAGCCCGGTAACCCCCGCACCCAATGGAAGCGGCGGACCGGCCCCAGTTGGGGCGGAACCAACCAGCCGAGGGCGTGTCACTCCCTGTTGAGCATGCGCAGGAGAGAGGAAGGTGACGTCAGATGCGCGCTGAGCTTGGAGCAAGCAAGACGTACCCTCTGAGCGCTGTGAGACCTCCCTGCATCTTTGGACTGTGCTTATCCTGTCCCCGAGCCAAGGTGCACCTTGCGCCTCGATCTACCTGTCCATTCCTGCCATCAATCCCCGTGTGAGTCTACCTTGTCCGTTTGTCCGTGGTCTGTCGGGGAATAGATAAGACTGTATTTAAGTGCCCATCTCTTCTGTGTCTTTACCTCACTCTGCCTTGTAATCTACCCCCTTTTCTCCACCACTGTAATTATACCCTCCTCCGGAGGTCTTGAGAACTGTACCCTCTGGCGTCGTTTCATCTTTCCCAGTCGTCGTGTCCTTTCTATCATTGATTTGGCATAGCGCGATTTGGCCAACGTCTGGGTGAATCGGGTGAGTCGGGAAGAAACGGGGAACAACTGTTCGGCCGCGGTTACCTCCGCTCGGTAAATAACATCCAATACGCGGACCGTAACAATACGCTCACGCATTATTTCGGAGTACAAGGCGGCAGAATATAGTAACACTGTTCAAAAGTTTAAGGAAACCTGGACTATAAATGATGCACTTTGTACGGTCTCCCCACAAGATACTTTGCTCTTATTTGTATAAATGTGTTGTTTGGCATTCTTTTTGGTGTTCTTTGGCGTTCTTTTTTTTTGGTGTTCTTTGGCGTTCTTTTACCTTCCCCTTATCTGTCTTGGTAATGCTTTCTCTTCAAAATGCTCTACCTTGTCTACTGTAGTTCAAACCATGGACTTGCAGAGATGAGGAATTGAGCGACATTAAACTGGGAACATATGTTTGCCTGAGCTTGCACGAGCTCTGAACGCAAATCTCTGTAACCTTTCCAACAAAAGCACTACTACTACTACTACTATGACTACTACTATGACTACTACAACTACTACTACTACTGCGGCTACAACTACTGCTACTACTACTACTAGCACTACGACTACCACCGCTACTACTAGTACGACTACGATACTATTACAACCACATCTTTTAATGATTCTCTTTTAATTATTCCCTTCCTCTGTGGTCGGTGGGAGAACTTTTTTGACTTGTCTTTCACGAAAAGACGGCCAGGCCTGACATTCGAATGAAGGTGGCAATAATTTGTAATTTGTTCACGGTGCCGGCGATATTACTTGCATTTAAAAAAAAACATTTTTAGAAACGGTCACCGTGGAATCGGGCTGACAATATGGCCTCGAGGTACGTGCACTCGCCTCGAAGCTGTCTAGCCTGGGTTTGAATCCCATCCCAGCTATAAACCGCAATCTTGGTGTTTCTCAGGCAAAGTGATTTTTCAATGTGTGTGCCATCCCTAGGATGGACGTTAAGCTGGATGTCCTGTCTCCGGTATTAGTTGGTGGACAGACATTAAACATCCCACGGTGTCTTTCGCGAAGACTCAGTGAGCCATCACCGATACCATAAACAAGTTAAAAATTCCAGGACTAACCTACAGAGGGCACTGCATCAGCGGCACAGCAACGACCTCAGCCAATAATGATACCCGGCAGCCTTGTGAAGCATACAAACGAAGACAGAAAAACCGTGGAACCTTTAATGTCCACCAACTAGTGCTGGCAGATAGGACACCCAGCCTAATGTTCAACTGTAGGACAGTGCACACATTGATGCATCAGTTTTACTGAGAAACACCAAGGATGACAGTTCATAGCTGGGTCAGGATTCCAACCCAGACTCCACAGCTCATTCAGTGGTAATCATACCTCCGGGAGGGTCCACCATCCCGACTTTTGGACTGCCATGCACTTGTGATATCCAACCTGCACCACTCCTACCTCGTATACAGGTAATGCTAATTACACAGCAGACATACAAGAGATCTAACTAGCATAGCATACCCTACTCTTTCCAGAAATACAACGGGGTCATTAATGTCCACAACCCAAAAAGCCAACGGGACATCATGTTCCCATCCCATGGATAGCGTGCTCCAAAATGCAGTGTTTCATTCTCAGATTGTATATCAGAAAGGCAATTTCATTAAAGCAATGCAGGGTTATATTTTAATATTTGTACCTGTCCATAAATGAATAATGCATGTGATGTATATGCTCAACCCATTTCTTCTTCACGTCCTCAACCACTCACCGACACCCACACCTCCTCACCTCATGTCTTCAAACCCCTCCTCACCTCAAGCCTTCAACCCCCCTCCCCTAGCTAGCTCTCTGTTCCCTCTCTGCCTCCACCACCTAAAATCTCTGTCCTCCACTCCCACTTTTTTCTTCAAGTCATCAACCCTCCCTCCCCACACCAAGTCCTCAACCCCCCTCTCCCCAAACCA